>NW_018164855.1:864438-906294 GCF_001263595.1 Phalaenopsis equestris
AATGTATGTTGACCAAAATAACCGAATAAAAAAAAAATGGCATTTACATACACACCCCTGCATTTTTATGTATTTATATATGTAAGACCTAAATTCTCTTATGCACATACTTCACTTAAATCTTTAAAATCACTTGAAAAATATGAATATTGACTACATTTAAAAGTGAAATATAGTTTTTCACCAAAGGGTTATTAATATAATAATGAAAGTTTAAGTGTTAGATATGCAAATACATAAGAATTGTGTGGCATGCAAGGAATAAGAAAAAATTAAGGATATTCATCCTTGATGTGTGATCAAGAAATTATTTATCGAGCATGAATTCAATGTAGGATTTTTAAATTTTAAATTCAAGGTCATATGGGGTCAGCTTATAGTCAAACTGACTGTCTCGACAAGATAAACTCAATGATACCAAAATTTGTTCAATCTGAGTCCAGCTCAAGTCCTTAAAAGTTTTTTTTTGAAGGTTTTAGATTGTCAATTTAATGGTTAAGTGAACTCCAAATTTGACAGATGCATAACCTGATTGAACGTCTCAACGAGCACAATCCAACAAGTCAAAGCTAGCTTGATTCTAAGATCATTAAGTCCCTCAACACATATCACCCTCTTCTCGTGGGTTTCTTTTTTCCTACCCTTTTACCTGACAAGGGAGAAGAAAATTAGGGAAATCAAATGTGGGTCATACAGTGTAGGGTCCAGTCTATGATATCCTTGCAAGAAGGTCGTGATATGGTGGTACATTCTGTGAGTTCTGATGGGCGATTATGAAAAGGCTCGGCAAGTCACTTCAACAAATGAGCTCAACAAATCACTCAGACAAGTGAGTTTGGCAAAAAGAGGCAACCAGACCTCTTTGTAAGAGAGGAAAATGGGATTTTGAGGCCCATGAAAGAGGGCGATTACCTACAAATCACCGTAAACTTTCTATTTACAAATCAACCGCTCTCTTTTATTCATTTTTCAAATTCTCACTCAAATAAAAATCACACATTTTTTATTTTTATTAAATTCTCAATAGTTTGATTGTGGGACATATAACGCATCAGTTTGATAGTTCAAAAAAATTATCTGGACAGATAATTTGTAAATATCAATATTTTGAGGGGTTTGTATGTAATTATCCCTAAATTTTATTATAAAAAAAATTTTATCATAATTTTTTTAAGAAATAAAAAATAGTTGTAACTATACAGAATATGTTACCTGACTGAATGTAAAGTTTGAAAAAAAAATTAAAATAAATAAATGAATCAAAAGTGAGCACTACAATGATAAATATGCAAAAAAATTGATGGCATAAATATAAAAACTAGAGTTTAGATGTTTCTATGCAGTTAAATGCCCCAAAATATTATTATGTATTATCCATAAATTCTAATTTTTAAGAGTTCATGTCAAGTATATTATGACGAACTAACTTATCTCAAGTCACATATGCGGCTTTAGCACTAATGTATGTTGACCAAAATAACCGAATAAAAAAAATGGCATTTACATACGTACCCCTGCATTTTTATGTATTTATATATATAACACCTAAATTCTCTTATGCACATACTTAACACTTAAATCTTTAAAATCACATGAAAAATATCAATATTGACTACATTTTATTAATATAATAATGAAAGTTTAAGTGTTAGATATGCAAATACATAAGAATTGTGCATGCAAGGAATAAGAAAAAATTAAGGATATTCATCCTTGATGTGTGATCAAGAAATTATTTATCGAGCATGAATTCAATGAAGGATTTTTAAATTTCAAATTCAAGGTCATATGGGGCCAGCTTATAGTCAAATTGACTGTCTCGACAAGATAAACCCAATGATATCAAAATTTGTTCAATCTGATATATAAATTTATTGTAAAACCTCAACCACATTTTTCATTTTTATTAAATTCTCAATAGTTTGATTGTTGCACATATAACGCATCAGTTTGATAGTTCAAAAAATTTATCTGGACAGTTAATTTGTAAATATCAACATTTCGAGTGGTTTGTATGTAATTATCCCTAAATTTTATTATAAAAATAATTTTATCATAATTTTTTTTAAGAAATAAAAAATAGTTGGAACTATACAGAATATGTTACCTGACTGAATGTAAAGTTTGAAAAAAAATTAAAATAAATAAATGAATCCAAAGTGAGCATTACAATGATAACCTCTGTTTATATGTTCTAAGGATGCGGCAATTTAAATGTATTTAATTTTAAAAAAAAATTCAATTTTTACATGAATCCCACCTTGCTTATGCAAGAATATATCTTTTTCACTTTCTAAAAGTTAAAATTATATTATTTGTGATACAATATGCAAAAAATTAGATGGCATAAATATAAAAACTAGAGTTTAATGTCATAAATTCTAATTTTTAAGAGTTCATGTCAAGTATATTATCACGGATTAATTTATCTCAAGTCACATATGTGGTTTTAGCGTTCTTCTTTAGCACTAAATGAGTCTAACCCTCACAACGCTCAGACTTATGAGCACAAAACACTATAGGAAGAAGATATGCCGCTTTAGCGTTCTTCTTTAGCACTAAATGAGTCTAACCCTCACAACGCTCAGACTTATGAGCACAAAACACTATAGGAAGAAGAGTAGGGAAAAGTATTGGAGAAATGAACAGTTCACTAAAAGAGAAATATTACAACAATTGAATGTTTGAAAGCCTGGAAGGTTTTCTTGGATGTTCAAAAAAGATGAGGAACTTCAATTTATAGTCTCCCCCAAGTCTAAGGGAACATTCTAGAATGGCCTAATTTTTAGAGTTTTCTCCACTATTCATATATACATTATAGTTCTAGAACTTTCTAGGTTATTCTTGAGTTCTACTTAGAGTCTTTCCTTCTCATATTCTCTAGAATTGGGCAGAATCTTCTAAAATCCCTTGAATTGTTCTCTACAAAATTCGTCCATCCCATACTTGCCTTGCCAATTTCTAGAAGATGGCGGAGCTTGACAATATGCTCAATGCCTTTCATGCGGTTATCTAATCACAATAATCAATTCTAAATATTTTATAATTAAGAACTTACACTAATTAAGAAAATTACACTAACCGTTGCAATTTTTTTTGAACAATTTCTTTTGCAACAACTTCACAACTATTTCACAGTTACTTCTTCAAGTAGTTGCAAATGGCCCAAACAGACCCAAAATTAAGCCTAATTTCATCAAACTTTAATGAAAATTATGGTTTACAAAACATATGAACATTTTTTTTACATAAAAGACCTACATATTCCTCATTATTCCAACACAAAACCATGCCAACCAGAAATACAAAATCACAACAAGCATTTAAAAGTATATAAGTTGATAAATTTAAATTTCAAGCACATGGGCTCTTTTACGAAGCCATAGAAACCTTCTTTTGAGCTTCAATCTCCTGAAGCTCTTTGAGCCTTTCAGCCCAAGCTTTCTCACGAGCTACAGCTGCCATCTTCCTCTCTATCCTCTCCATATATTTTTTCCTTCTGGCAACTTTATATTCGGCTTGTTTTTTCCTCTTGGCAGTCTGCCAAACATAAATAAAAAAATAAAAATAAATAAATAAAATCAAACAGAAAATGAAAAATAATGCAGGCGTCCAATAAGGTAAAATGATATAATACTGATTTTATTTACGCACATACCGCCCCATTCTTATGTATTTATATATCTAACATCTAAACTTTGATAACTAAGTCTTTCATATCATATATAAAACAACATTATTTTAACATCTAAAAAGTGAAATACACCTTCTCATGTATGTAAATCTTTCAGCAAGAAAATGTAAGAGGAATGGCACTTTGCATGAAACATAGAGTATTTACTAAGTAGATTCACAATACATGGGATAATTTTGATTTAGAACCCTACAATTACTGCTCTTATTTAATTTCTTCGACATGAGAATCAAGAAATATAAAAAATGAACCAAATAAGCGCTCTATAAAAAGATCAAAGAAATTGAAGAAATAATGCTATAACCGAGTGTTTGGGTAGAGATATTCCGCCCCCAAATTTGATCAAGAAGAGTTTTACATCCATTGAATCTATTTTGAGATGAGTGAAGCATAATAATTGATTTATCAGTCATATGTTACATTCATCTCAAAGCAAATCTAATGATCAAAAACCATCTTCATCGTCATACCGACCCAAACATTCTAATGAAAAATGTGTTTACTAAGAATAAAACGCACAAAAAAACCGAAAAAATATTGCTTCTGGAGTCTGAATGCTAGCTACGTCTGGACAACGGACACGATGCAGGTGATGCAGCGAAGGAAATCCGGACGCAAGCTGTGTTCGGACAACGGACGCGATGTAGGCGATGCCATAGAGGGAAAAAAAGACATCGACCATGCATCCCGTGCATCGCGTCTGTTGTCCGGACGCAATATTTTTTCCGAAAAAACTCAGAAAAAAAAGAAAAGAATCATTAGTACTAACAGATAAAAATAAATGTTAGGAGAAATTCTGAAATTGTTACAAAATGTAAGAAAAGTATGAAACAGAGGATAAAATGAAAATAGCATGAATTAATGAAAATGTGCAAGAGCTACAAAAAGAGGACGCAATATTTTTTCCGAAAAAACTCAGAAAAAAAGGAAAGAATCATTAGTACTAGCAGATAAAAATAAATGTTAGGAGAAAATCTGAAATTGTTACAAAGTGTAAGAAAAGTATGAAAGAGAGGATAAAATGAAAATAGCATGAATTAATGAATATGTGCAAGAGCTACAAAAAGAGAAAAAGGGTTCAAATAATAGTACCAAAATAAAAGCCCTTCTTTGCAAGATGCGCTTTATACGTTTTCTTCCTTGCACGCTTCCTTCGTTGGGACGACTTCTGGGTATCGGTTCCCCCGGAACATACTGAATCCAAGCATGAGGGCCTGCAACATTTCAGGATCACTTTTATTATTTATTCATTTATTATTATTATTATTCTTATTCTTATTATTATTAGTTTGTCTTGATTTAAAATAAAAAAAATGTTTAACCTCAAAAATATATTTTTAATTTTATTGAAAATTAAATAAATTGATTTAAGTCATGATGGTGATCGTCGCGGGAAGAGTGATAGCGGTTGGTGAGGCAATGACGGTGGCAGTGACAATGGTGGTCAATGGTTTGTGGCAGCTAGAGGTGGATGGTGTTGCTATGATAGTTATTTTTAAAAATACTTCTAAAAATTATTTGAAAGGTTCACTCAATTCATATGAATAAACATATCTAACACCTAAACTTCAATTTATAAATATATACCCCTTTACTTATGCATGAAAATGTGTATTTCACTTTCTAAAAGTTAACATAGTGTTATTTTTTATGTGATATGAAATATATGAGTGACATAAATGTAAAAAGCAAAAGTTTAGATGTAGATATGTAAATACATGGGAATTGGGTGGTGTGCATGTACATGCACCAAATTATTTTGAGTGTTTTTTTAAAAATAAATTGATTTGTTTTAAAATAATAATAATAATAATATATGAAAATAAAATG
Source organism: Phalaenopsis equestris (assembly GCF_001263595.1). Taxonomy (NCBI): domain Eukaryota; kingdom Viridiplantae; phylum Streptophyta; class Magnoliopsida; order Asparagales; family Orchidaceae; genus Phalaenopsis; species Phalaenopsis equestris. The sequence continues at coordinate 869,963 of NW_018164855.1, forward strand.
AACAAATATATTTTTTAATAAAAAAAGCAAAAACAAAAAATAATCCCGGCCTCTCTCTCTCACTCATGATTTTATACACTTGTTTGAAAACCCTTTTCTGGTTCAATCTTTCTTTTACAATTATTTAATAATTTTATACAATATTCTTTGATTCCGCAGTTCTTCATGTTTCAGAAAATCCCTACCATCGTTCCCACAAACTTGAGCATGAGTGAATGGATGAACACTCCAAAACCATTGGCAAAGAATAAACATAATATTTAGACAACACTTTAGATATAAATGAAGGAAGAGTAAAAACCTATACTGTTGACCCATTAATAATAGGGGCATTTGCATACATACCGCACAGTTATTATATAATTACATATCTAACCTAAACATTGATATTTATATGCATACCACTAAATTATTTAACATTACATTAAAAATACCACTATTACTTGACTACTTTTTTTAAGAGTAAATACACTTTTTCCTGCATAATTTTATAATACTAAAGTGTTATGGCATAAAATATCAAACTTTAGGTGTTAGATATGTAAATACATACGAATTGTGATATGTAAGTAAATTCCCTTTAATAATGATGATGATGATGATTCCCATAAACATGCATTCCATGATTGATATAAGAAGCTTTCACCATGGGTAAATTTTCCCTCTTATGCAACCTCAAATTCTTAACCAATTGGTGGTTTTCCAGCAGTTTATGTTGGTTCTCATCTTTTTTACTGTCTTTTTCCAATTTCTACATCTTCACTTTAAGGGATCCCTTTCAAAAGGCTGGCCACATTTTGATGCAGAAATTTTGGGTATAATTAGTCTAATGCTAGAATTTATATATAATTGATCATTAAATACAGAAAAATCTTTCTTTCTTTGAATCCATATCAATAAATACAAATATCAGAACCGATATGATTGCGTAATAATAATTTAATAAGTTGAAAGAAATCAACAAAAAATTCGAACTGAACAAAATTATCAAATAATTGCAACAGTGTATTGAAGCTCAGTTATGTCAAATTTGAACAGAATCAAAACTAATGAAAAGTCAATAACAAAATATGCAAATGAAATAGGGTTAAAAGAAATTACTAAGGAAATCTAGGTCTCATATCACTACAAGGAAATGAGTTCCCTAAAAATTAGATCGCCCCATTTTCACGGCACTTAAAGAAAAAAAAAATCCATCTGGCATGTAAAATGTTGAAAACTAAAAGAGAGAGGTTTAATCAGTGAAAATGATCTTATTGCTCCACTCAAAAACTTATGTTTATAGATTTCTCACCTCTAATTTGGTAGATATAGCTGACATAATATCGCATTCCGAACGTCATTTTAAGTAAATAACTCAACATAATCCACAAATTAAAATTTTAAAACAGCTAAATCAAATGATTCCCTTGAATAGGAACCACATGGAATTGACGTGAAATCTCCAGGTGCATCAATATCTATCGTAGGTAGTCTCGAGACACGCAACGATAGTAATCATAGATACTAAGGGCTTGTTTGGGATCAATTTTGTTATTTATTTTCATTTTTGTATTCACTTTTTTCTTTATTTTAAAAAAATATGTTTGTTTAGTCTGTTTTTACATATTTTTATTTTTTGTTACTAAAAATAAATTATCAGATTTTTGAAAACACTCAAAATAAATTTTAGGTATTTTGAGTATTTTTAAAAACAATCACATCTTAAGCAAATATGCCAAACATATTTCTTTTCAAATCAAAACATAAATAAAATTAAATAAAAGCAAAAATGATTCCAAACGGCCCCTAAATGAATAGAGTTTTAATAACCCATAAGACAAGCCAAAAATGTTGGTAGCTTGTCATTTTCCATATTTCTCCCAATACTAGAATTCTTTGATTTTAAGTTGAGATGGTTTATACATGCAACCCAATTATCTACAATGCTGCTCTGTTTCATTAGCTGGTGCATCATCAAGTTGTCTCCTTCCATTTTAAGTTTCTCTCTAATGCCTAAATGATATTTTGGTGGTTAGTAATTTTAACTTCTTCAATTTACTATTTTAGAATTCTACTAAGCCCTTTCATTCTCATAATTCTTTCTACAGATTTTGCCTTTTTTGGGGGCATTTTACATACATACCACAAAATTCTTATATATTGACACATCTAAAACCTAAACTTTGACATTTACATGTATATCACTCAAATATTTAATGTCACATCAAAAATAACGCTATTATTAATCTTTTAAAAGTGAAATACATCTTTTCATGCATCGATTTATGACACCAAAGTGTTATCAATGTAGATACAAACTTTAGCTGTTAGATATGCAATACATAAAAATTGTGTGTTACATATTTAAATTTTTCTTTTCTTTTGCTGATTCAACTCCGCTATTGACCTTAATCCTGCTATTCTATCTATACCCACATTGTCTCCATACAACCATATTATGAATATACAGATAAAATATGAATTAGTTTAGATTTAAAAATTTAAAAAATAATTTGATATGACTAGTTCAACTTTAAAGCTTCATTATTGAGGTGGTAAAAAAGACAAACCTTCTAAAATTGTTACAGCATGGGCAAGTTTTTTTTTTAATCGTTGCTCGAATTTTCTTGCTGGTCAGTCGAAGTAGTTGCGTGTCACAACCTGTTCATACTATCCAAACAACTCGCTTGCTATTTTTTTAAAGGAAGATTTACGTACATAACACTCAATTCCTATGTATTTACATATCTAACATAAAGGAAGATTTACATTTACGTACATAACACTCAATTCCTATGTATTTACATATCTAACATCTAGGCTTCAATTTTAACATACATGCCACCTTGCTAAGCCTAAAAAGATGTATTTCACATTTTAAAAATTAAAATGGTGGTATATTTTAAGTGAGATGATAGATTTGGGTGGTGTAACGTAAAAAAAAGTGAAGTTTAGGTGTTACAAATGTAAATACATAGGAATTGCGTGGTATATATGTAAATGTCCCTTTTTTAAATGCTTGACTGTTTAGTTCAATTTGCATGTCCTAAATAACATATCAATTTATTGTTAGATATATATTTTTTTGGGTGTTACTAATTCACCAGACATGTACTGCTTTTCTATCAGTTATTAGACTGCAGTAAAAAAACACATGGAATTGCATTTCAAACTAATAAAACCTAAGTGTAAAATTCAAAGATTACTTATAAACAACATTGAGAAAAATAAATGGATAGCCTGAATAAAAAAAAAAAGGTTAAATGACTAGTTCAGTGATGTATGGACTGTGTTCCACATTGGTTCTCATTTTTAAAGATGCCACAATGCTGTCCCTAGCACTTTTTAAAATTTCATCAAAGCCCCTTACATTAGGGATCATCAATTTGGCATTTAAAATACCAATTGTTCCATTAAATTTCGAGCCTACTAATATACGCAAACGTAAAAAAATTCACAACCCAAATCCCATCAATCTTGTCCATCTAAAGGTTCAATCAACTATTACAGACCATGGCACACTAGCAAAGTAGATCAAACATATAAATAAATATATAACAAGCCAACTAAGCTAGGAAAATCTCCTACTCATCTCCACCCACCCCTCTTAGAACCAACACAGGATCTAAAACTGAGAAAAACTCAACAGAAAATTTTTTTGCACCTTATTAGCAAGACAAGAGAAAAGCTACATCATGGTCAAAGAAATCTACGAGAAATTAACAATTTCTACTTGAATTGATAAAAAAGATTCAAAGAAAGCGCCAACAAGTCCAACACAAGAAGTTTGGCATAGTTGCATTCACATATACCATCATAAAGTCATTGTCCCCAAACAAAAAAATCACATAGAATCCAATATATAGTTCAGAATATACAACACACAACTCTATTTATCACAAGTTTATTAGGCTCGAGGTTATATAGATCCCAATCAGTGGAGATCACAAAACATTCTCCAATATCCCATTTGAATAAAAGGAGACCACAAAATATCCTTCACATTTAACATTCTCATCCATCCATTCATACAATCATGCAATATCATGCTAGGTAATAACATGTATATATGAGAATAATCAGAAGTCTTACCGCGAAACTGTTTATTTCATCACCATCATATACAATGAAAAATAATGTAGAAATCTCCATGTAACATGCAAAGAAAAATACTACAAATAATGAGTTAAGATTCCCCAACTGAAATAGAAATGAAGAATTAGCATTGACTCAAATAACTCGCTACTCAATCAATGGAGGTCTCCCAGATTGACGACAAAGCATCTACAGCCCTCTCCAGTCTCCACCGTGGATATATAATTAAACAAAAACATAAGCTTCAAGGGTGCTTTGTGTTTAAATACAAAAGTCAGATAATAGATCGAGAGTTAATCGACCATACACTTTTCGACAGTGCAGCAAATAAGAACATGGTGACAACATTCTAATAATCTAAATGTGTATCAACACGATAAGGATTCCTTCTTCTAACAGCAAGAGGGAAACTCTGGCTCAAGCAAATAGAAGGTTGGACCATAAGAGATACCCCTTATAGCTACTATAACATCTCATTTTTCATATTTAACATTGATTGTCCACATTACGATGACAAAGCAAAAACAAAACAATCAGACATTGGATTTCTTGAAATCAAATCTGACCTTGTTTCCCAGTCAGGTTGAGGAATGTTCAACTTAATACCATGTTGAATCCAACTCATCTGACTCCATACAGTTCAATCCTATATGCTAGAACAATCAAACTCTAGATTTTCTCGAGTTAGAGCAGACCTTGCTTCCCAGTTGGATTGAGCAACATTCGAGTTGACAGCACGTTCAAGCATGATTCATGTCTCCGTACAATTCAACCCTATCAACTAGCTCGAATCAATCACATTGTACCATATCTAACTTGAGGATTAAATTCAATTGTAATAAGATTGATCACACTTGAAGGATTTTTTACCTAATCAAATACTCTTTTTCAACTTGGCCGAAACTTATCAATACAACCACCTAGCCCAATTTTAAATTGATCATTTCTCTTTCTAAAGTTATTGGTCTCGCAATCTATAATGAGGTCAATTTCATGATTATCATAGCACACCAGAATTCCTAACCAAATTTCTATTCAACACCCTCTCAAACTAAACAACATAATCAATAAATCAACTACATAGAGACCGTATCCACCCAATGAAATCTTGGAGTACTCTATCACACTACTTGAAGCGATCATTTTTATCATTTCAAATCATGATCGCATCTCCATGGCTCATCACGAACCTTCATTTCAACCAAAGCACTACTCATTGCCTAAACGTAACAAATTTAGGATTTAACCAACCACAACCTTCAATATCATGTCAGTGTCAGAAATTATCAATAATTTGTTTCATTTAACCATTGTTGACAAAGCCACAACTCCATCCAAACATTGTATCTAAGTTATTTATTTTCAATGTCATCACTTCCTGTGACATGTACAGAGTCCAAGCGTGTATATAATCGGTTGTCAGGTATTTATAGTCCATCTTCCACAATATTGGTTAGGGTCATGAAGAAACCAAAATCTTTTAACACGCCCCTCTTTTTTCAATTGGATGGCTTCTTCACTCAGCTAAGAGAAGTTAATACCATATAAAATTTTTCGATTATAGTGTAATCCTTCTCTCTATAATGGATGTAGTAAACATAATCAAACCACTTAAAAAATGTATTCCCATGAGGTTAGTCGATAGATTCTTTCGATATCCTCTTATCCTAGTCTCCCCCTTTCATGCGTCTTCGTCCTCTTCCACCTCCCCAAATACGAAGTATCAAGTCTTGTAAACTTCCCTCCTTGATTCCCCCTACACCTTACTCTTCTTAAGAAATACATGCATTGTTTTAACTTTTTACTTAATTTGGGAGACATTCATCAATTAAAACTACGTCATCAATAAATAGTATGCACCAATATACTCTACTTCAAATATCATTTATTCAAAATAAAAAAACGTAAATGAATAAACTTTTAATGCATATAATAATTTTTGAATAAATGGTTTAAGTTTTAAGAAACACATAGATATGTTTAAATACCATAAATAAACCTAAGCCAAGGGCACTTGGTTCATCTAGAGCCTAATTACTTGCCAAAGAAAGGTTAATAAAACATTTTAAAACAATAGTAGTTACTAATAGTAAACAAAAAAACACACATTTTAATGATTTGGTAACACATGAAATCAACATGAGGTGATAAATGAAAACAATTTACCAATATAAATAAAAAAAACGGAAACAAATGTTCAATGGGCGCTACTTAAAGAAATTTCAACAAAAAAATTTCTTCAAATGAACAAGCAGTAGGTAGAAGATGACCTGGGGGTTTGAGACTTGCCCTCTTTCTTCGAGGCTTTGTTCCAGGCCTTCTCTTTGGGAAACGAGTATCAGTCAAGCTCTGAAAAGGTGCACCACCACTTGAAGTGCCGAACAATCGCGTCAAAGAAAGACCCAAGGGCTCTTTAATCATGAACGTAGGTCTAAGGCATTGGGACTGCTCTATTGATGAAGGAAAGGGAACCGCATCAGATAGTCTTGCAGAGATCGGCAAAAGCCTTCTTAATGACAGGGGGCGAATAATGTTCCTAAACGCACCTCCTAAGCTCATCCTTTGCTTTAATGCAGTGACTGAAGACCAATAGCTTCAAAATTTCAGTAAGAAAACATTCAATAACTGGAACATTGTTACACTAGTTTCAACGCTAGTCCGTAAATGCAAAATACGCTAACCATTAATGTAGAGTTGAGTGGCATAAATATGAAGTTATCAGTACACAAGAAGACGACAGAGTGCGAATTTAGAAAGGAAGATCTGAAGCAATCACCTTTAAATCTTTCTGTAAATCCACATTCCCTCCTTCACCCTAGTCTGTCTTGGTGCTGTCATCTGGCGAGCTCGAGCGACTCCGGGACTGAGAGGATGTGTGGAGGTACAAGAAGACGATCAATCGCCAGAGGGAAAGCTAGTTGTGGAAGAAGATAATGGATTGCACGAGGAAAGCAGTTGTAAGGCGGATGGGGGTTTCGATTCCAAGGGGCGTCAGGAATTAGGGTTCCATTACAACAGCGTTCTTGGGCGGGGCTAGGTGTGCTGGCTGGCTAAGATCGGGTCCGGCCAGAGTCTTTTTGAGTTTAAGTTTAATTAACTTTTTTTAGTTCAAAATTGAGTTTGAGCTGGCTGGCAAGTACTTTATTTAAAATAATATTAATTTAAAATAGATCCATTGAATGAATAATTAAAAGATAAATAATAAAAAAAATTAATAAAAAATATTATTTTTTAAATTTTTTTTAACACTTTAAAGAAAAAGAGTGTCTTTGGGGCAGTTGTAGTTCAATAATAAACTGTTGCATAGAACCCGCTACAGATAAATTAGTTAGTTTGTTTTTTGTTGTTTAATAACAGTTGTCTCATCTGTTTCTGGACAAATAGTCTTTCTACCCCAGTATTGTAATATTGTTTACAACAGAACTATCATACTAATATATTTTATACTTTAGAAACAAAAACCCACTGCAAAACATGACAAAAAATATACACTTCATTTAACAGTGAGTTTCGTGATTATAATAATTAATTAAAAAACTATTAAAAAATTATTTAAATAACATTTAATAATATGATAACATTATTTTTAAAATGCTGATGATGTATGTCACAAGCTAAGTTGTCATTCGGAGATACTCTTCATGCATGTTCACTCTCACCGATTGAATCTTCTAGTATATATGTTCATTGAAAAAAGTCATAGTTCTCCATTATTCTTCGTGGGCACCTATAAAACTGTCTCTCGTAGTTATGCGGCTGGTGTGAGGTTAATAGAAAACTCTTAAGTCCACAGTAGCAATGCAATCCTCTGGAGACACCAGAAATCTTCGAGTCCATCTTCCATGAATGCTTTAAAAGACAACACATCAGACATATCACAAGTAGAAATTGGTAAAAGAAGTAATTAATTACAGTTTTATGCATGTGTGGGGGCTTAAAGAACTCAGTATATTAACTAACGAATTTGTCACTACAAAAAGACAGCAAATCTTATAAAAAATAGTTTTTTGTTGTATTTAACTCACGTAATATCAAGCTCGTATGTGTCACATATGCATATCACCAAAAAATGTCATCCAGAAAAACCCCAAGATCTGCATCACTAAAAAAGAAAGGAACTTGGTTGCATTCAATGGGATTTCACATGTAACATTAATCAATAACGACTAACATACCATCCAGATGAACTAATAAGATCAAATGTATCATCATAGACCTCAAAACTCACCGAAAAGAAAAACAAAAGAAATGCAAAAGAAATAAAAACACTTACAAACAACATAAAAAACCCAAACAATCAATATCAAATAAAGAAATAACGGAAATAAATATTAACTATATAAATATAAAATACAAATATAATAAACCTCTTCAACAACCATTACAATTAATAATATAATGAATACTCAGAGTACCCTCATACAATTGTATCTGTAATTCATTTTCTTAACTTTGTTATCCCGGTTGCACATTCCCCCGTCTTTAGTACATGTCTCAGGAGCATCATTTTCAACATGTGACAATGAATGTCCAAGATAGTACTTAAGATGGTACTTAAATGCCACGGCAAGAAAATGCTCAAGATCCTCGTCCGCCCTACAGAAGTCAATGTCATTGCGAGAAGGATGTCATCAAATATAATTGTGGAGAGTCATCGTGACAATCACAATTTACACATGTTTGGGAAATGAGTAAAATGACATGTCACGAAGTATAACTCATTTCTTCTTCAAAATGCCAAATATCCTCTCAATGACATTACACAAGGATGAGTGTCTTTTATTAGACATTTATATTCTGCTTCACGTGACATTGTTGTCTCGCTCAAAGTCAGATATATGGTATCTTGTATCAGGATAAGGCTTGCGATATCATTGCTGCAATGGATATTCATCATCTACTAAATAATATTTATCTTATATGAATTGCATGATTAATATTGAGAGAAAAAATGACTTAGGAGAGCAATCTAGTCTCAAGTGTACCTATAGGTGGATGTGAGAAGTTGTATTTGTTATTTCATGTTACAGCTTTGAACATTTGACTATCATGTGTACTGCTCTCTCAACTGATCATGACAAAGGTAAAACAAATGTTAAAGTCGCATACCGCCATGACATTCTGTGTCACAGACCCACAATGGTCGATGAATATGATTTTCTCATTGTTTAGAGTACACACTTCAATGTGTGTTCCACTGATTGTTCCGATACAATTCTAGAAATATAACAAAGGGTTACATGATTGAGATGTTTTTTTTGAAAATTTAATGTAATAAATTGAGGAAATTACCTTAAATAACTACTTGTACCAAATATCGTGTGAAATCTCTGTGGGGGTCCATGGATTTCGGGTACCTCGGTGCCACTGTAGACTTCAAAGTTCCCTGTTGACGTCATGTCAGCCATATAGCTACGAAAGACAGTTGTATAGGTGCACGCTGAGAATCACAAAAAAATGTGGTATCTTTTGGTGGGCAGATAGGCTAGAAGATTTCTCCACTAAAGGTGACCGGGCATGGAGAGAATCCCTGAAGGATGACCTAGCTCATGACGTGTGTCGTATGCATTTAAAAAATAATATTATCATATTATTAAATATTACTTTAATAGTCATTTTCTTATTTTAACAAGCATGAAACTCACTGTTAAGTGAGGTGTATATATATATATTTTGTACTGCTGTGAACTAGATTTTTGCTTATAAAGTATTAAATATGTTGTTATGATAGTTATGATGCAAACAACATTGTTACGTAGGGGTAGAATTTTCATTTGTCCAAAAACAGTTGCATTTGAACTCTTTTCAAACTACAAATAACAAATAATCGACCAGTTATCTGCATCAACTTCTGCGCAACAGCTTTCCGTGGCAGTTGCAGTGCGACAGATTATTAATAAGCTGCACCTACCTCAACCAGGTGCTTAATCCATTTTTCAAATCCTAACTCAGACATCAAAATTCATGATGAAATCCCTATCCATGTTTTTTATTTTTATCAAACTCAATAATCCAATCACGGCATGCATAAATACTTCAATTTGCTAGTTCAAAAAAATCCTCTAATTGGTTAGTTTGTGAACATCAATGTTTCGAGTGGTTTGTATACAATTATCCTTTTATCTTAAAAAAAAAAAAAGTTAAACAACTAATATTTTGGATGCGATATGAAAAAATTGATGGTTATAAATATAAAAATTAAATTTTAAGGGTCAGCTATGTAAATACATAAGAATTAGCTGGTATGTATGTAAATACCCTAATTCTTATTACTTTAATTTGTTTAATTTTTCATAAGCATTGTTTGCTCCAATTAAAAAACCAAATAATACTAAAATTTAGGCAGGGAGATGGACAGACATGGCTTAAGACAATCAAATAATATTTTGTGAAAATTTTAAGGCTTTAAATTAATTAAATAGTATTACAAAAAGCCTTCATTCTATTTTTATGAATATAAAAAGTAAGGGAATATTTACGTCTCCTAAACTTCTATTTTGCATTTATTTCAGTTTGTCTATATATGAAAATAAATATTTCTTTTTTTTTTAAATTTAAATATTAGTATTGATTTTTTATGTGATATGAAATATTTGAGTGATATAATATGAAAAAAAAATAGGTGTTAACTATATAAATACATAAGAAATGGATGGTGTGGGACAAGGAAAATAACTTGGAGATTTTCCACTAACTAAACGACAAGTCACACATTCGTCCCCCATGGGGTAAAGCTTTCGTTCTCTCTTTCTTTCTCTTTTCATCGGATCTCAAGTTCTGTGCCTGGGGCATGATCAACACGATAAATCTAATTTCAACAGGCGGTATATACTTAACCGCGCTTAAAAAAATTAATAATGCATCTAATTCACCAAATGTTATAATTGCTTGGATTTTGAAAATTTCTCCACCTTCAAAAATTCAATGCCCAATTTTGTTTTGTGCCATTCATGTTGTCAGCTCTGATTGGCTAATTTTATTTTATTTTTTGTTTTTTCTATTTTTAAATGATTTTATATTATTAAACATTAACTCACACTTAGTATATAGTTATTGGCCAGTAGTGCCCATGTAAATGCTAGAAATTTATTAAAATACAAGATATTTACACATTAATTATATAAATTAAATAATTTTACACTATTTATTATTATTATTATTATTATTATGAATTTCCTAAGGAAATTGAAAGGTTAGGGACAAAATAATATTAGATAGAATATTGACCTAAAAACAAAAAGAAATGATGGCTTGATTTTGTTAATTATAATTAATATTATTTATGCAGAGTAATCGTACATTTGTTGGAAGAATAATTATTATTTTAATTTAAGTTTTTCTCACTTAAAAATATCAATGTTTATTTTAATTATTTTTATTTTTATTTATTTTTTATGTCACCATCATTAAATATAATTTCAAACTCAATATCATTGAGATGATTAAAATGCATGATTTTAATAATTTTTTTTTTATAATCAATTCATTGTCAATTAAATACATTGAAATTTTCTTGATGACTAACTCATGATATTATAGAAGATAAGATTTATAAATGATTTAAAATATAACATATTTGTTAGTAATGTTATATTGCATATATTTGTTGATTTTATGTATTATTAAATATATACTCTAATTTAAAAGGCTTTGCACATATAACACGGTTAAAGTTATTTTTATGATAAATTTAAACAAATATTAATGAGCAATTGGACAAATCAACAACTTAGAATTTCTTATATGTCATAATAAAATGCAATGTCGAAAAGAATAAAACAACGACAACAACAAAACCATAATTCCACTACGTGGGTTCTGTTGCATGATTCCTTTTTCTCCATTGCGTCCTATTTAGTGTCATATTTTCATTTAGTTCTAGTAATTTGAGATCATTTTTTATACAAGAAGCCCAAGTCATCTTAGGTCTACTTGTGCCTTTCTTAACACAAGTCGAATCTAAAACAAGAGTTGCACCAATTTTGTCTGTCACAGGAGCTGCACCAACCCTATCATGGATATATTCATTTCGCATCATTTCGCATTTTGTATGTATCTAAGTGTAAAGCAACTCATCCACCTAATCATTCTCATCTCGACAACACTTAAATTATTATTATGCTTCTCTTTTAAAGGCCAACACTCAACTCCATGCATTGCAGGTCTCTCCAACATCTTATAAAATTTTCCTTTCAATCTAGGACATACTTTTGTATCACAAAATAGGTCTAAAGCATTCCTCCACTTCAACCAACCAACTTGAATTCTACTAATAACATCCCGATCTATATCACCATCATTTTAAACAATAGACTCAAGATATCTAAAGCATTCACACCTTTTAAGAATTTGATCAGTCATTGTTATAATTTTGTCAATAGAGCTACTACTACTAAGATTACGTTCTATGTTTGCGGTTTTAGTTCTACTCAAATGAAGGCCTTTAGACTCCAATTTAGACCTCCATAATTCATGTTTTTTCTGAGCTTTCTCTCTCATCTTATCCACGAGAAGGATATCATCAGCAAAAAACATACACCAAGGTACATCCTCCTGTAAGTGTCCAACAAAAGCATCCAAAACTAAAGCAAAAGGATATGTGCTTAAAGCCGATCCTTGATGTAATCCAACAAAAATAGGAAAATATTTGGTCAATTTTCCTTTAGTTTGAACACAAGTAACAACTATAGTATACATATCTTTAATGACTTGAATACAAGTCATATCAACATCTTTCTTCTTTCTTCTCAGCTCCAAAGGATATCTCTTAGAACCTTATCGTAAGCTTTTTCTAAATCAATAAAAATCAAATGTAGATTCTCCTTATTATCTCTGAACTTTTCCATCAAACCTCTCAATAAATATATAGCTTCCATAGTAGACCTGCTTGACATAAATCCAAATTGATTATAAGAAATCTTTGTAATGCGTTTTAACCTATGTTCAATTACCCTCTCCCATAACTTTAAAGTATGACACATCAACTTAATTCCTTTGTAATTTGCACACTATTGTGCACCCCCTTTATTCTTAAAAATGGATACCAAAATACTCTTCCTCCACTCCTCAGACATCTTTTTAGTTTTTAAAATAATATTAAAGAATTTAGTAAGCCAAGAAACTCCCAAATCTCCAAAATATTTCCACACTTCAATTGGGATATCATCAGGTCCTGCAGACTTTCCACCTTTGGTTTTCTTTAAAGCACCTCAACTTCTTTAATGCGACAGTAAAAATAAAACGTTTTATTATTATGCACGATATTAAGATCACTAAGGTCGATCATGTTTTCAGAAACTTCATTAAAAAGTTTATCAAAATAACTCACCCACCTATATTGAATATCTTTTTTTTCTAAAAAAAGTACTCATTACTGCAATGTTGAAAAGAATGAATTACATTATTCTTAGCAAATTGATAATTTAATGTTTTGGCATTACACGAATATCCAACACTCATATAGATAAAAAGAAGCACAAAAAAGAGACACTTTAATTTTTACACTTAAAAACTCATATAAGATGAAAATCATGAGGCCTCACTCAGTCAAAGTACTCGACCATGTCATTGTGAGTATATAGGTTAAGCTTTCTCCTGAATTAAAGAAGATGAAATTATAAAACTAATAACCACATATGTATAACAATAATTTAACTATGATAATCATAATTGGGCCTACAAAAACTGTAAATCTTGGATATAATATCAATAACTAGCCATAAAGATCGTAATTGATTGCTACAATGATAGTGGTTGATCATAAAGATTGTAGTTGGTGGATAAAATAGTGGAAGTGGGCTACAAAGGTCGTAGTTGGCTACAATGATTGTAACTGGTTGCTGCAAAGATGGTAGTTGGTGGCTTCAATAGGGACAGTTGCCACAAAGGTTGTACTTGGAAGTTATAACAAAAATAGTTAGTCACATAGGTCTTAGTACTTTGTTGTACAGGTAGTAGTTGGCCACAAAGACAATGGTTGAAAGTTATAATAGTGTCAGTTGGTCACAGAGGTTGTAGTTGGTGATTGCAATAACATTAATTAGTCACATATGTCATAGTTTGAAGCAGTAATAATGTCAGTTAGCCACAATTGTCGTATGGTGGCCATAATATCATGGTTGGTCATATCGACCATAGTTTAAAGTTGTAATAGCATCAGCTAGCCACATAGACGGTAGGTAGAAGTCGTAATATTATTAGTTTGACTGCAATATGGTCAGTTGGCCTCATAGGTCATAGTTGAAAGCTGCAATAACATTAGTTTGTCACAGAGAGTACTATAGTTGTTGACTGCAATAGGGTTATTTGGCCACATAAGTTGTAAACACGTAATTAGAAGTTACAATATCATTTGTCATAGAAGCCATAATTAGTGATTGCAATAACATCAGTTGAACATATGGGTCATAGTTAGAAGTCGTAAGTGCATTCAATGGTCGCAAAGGTCATAATTCGTGACTGAACCTCTTATCTCAGGGAGAATAGGGTCACAATTTTACACCAAACATTATTGTTGAATATAAAACTGTCTTTTGGATCGTGCTTAAGAGATAGAGTCGGATTCAGAGGGAAGAGAAGGAGAGAAAGAGGGAGAGCCTAAAGGGGTAAAGAGGGGCGGTCCCTAGGCTCGGCAGGCCCTTTTATTCCACACAACAGAGTTTAAAATATGAGGGTAAAGGGGAGCAAGCTCCCAACATGAGGGGGTGGAGAGAGAGAGAGAGAGAGAGAGCTTAATGGGGCCCTTTTTACATTTAATGTCTCTATTTATGGAGAGAAAAGAGCAGGGGGGGGGGTAAATTAGATGAATGCATCTGCCTTATAAGAGCAGTAAGGGCAATTCGATCCAGATCCATCTTTGTTAGCATCTGGTGGTCGACTGAGATGGCCAATCATCCGAGGGTGGTCGACCACCTTGCTTCACTGTGGTCGACAGGGAGTGGTCGACCGGTTCTTCTTCAGGGGGTCGGCCAGTTCAACATCAGGTGGTCAGGTACATGGCTGATCAGTTGAATATCCGGTAGCCGGTCGGATGCCCGATTGGGGAGTCAGGTCGGCCCACTATAGGTGTTGGTGATAGCTCCGATGATAACATCTCTGACGACGGCGACTTCATTGGTTCAATGGCAATGCTTGTTTTTTGGTTATACAATTACAACTTATTCGTGTACAACATAATTAAAAATGGAGGCGCTAGGAACAATTGTCAAATTCTAGTTAGAATGGTCTATTTGAATATAAATATGTCCAATTGGGAGTTCTTTTGACAATTTAATTGACTATCCAAAACCTTCATCAACACTTTAATGACTTGATCTGACTCAAATCAAACCATTCTTCTTATCATTGGATTCATCTTGTCCTGACCTTCGCCTTGATTACAAATTCACCAAAATCGAATCCCCCGAATAATCTTGAATTTGAATCCGGAACACTTATCGCTTAAAAGTGCATTGGAATTCACAATGATAATTTTTAATTTTTCTATTATATATATATATATATTAAATTCACAACTCAAAATCTTTTGTTCAAAAACATATATGAAAGGCTGACATTACTTACCACTTATATCTTTTATGGAAACTTCAAGATATTATAAAATACTTGAGCATTATGAGATACGCTTATTTTGTTCAATTTTAGCCTATATTAATTAATGCCAATTGTTGACTTCTACTTTGTGACTATTTAATTTAAGTCAAAATATATTTTATAAATACAATATCTGGAAAATTTATTTTAAACTCCCATCTCTTATAACTAATAAGATCAATTTGAAATATAAAAATAGCAAAAATATTCTATTTGAAAATGGCCATTTACATCAAAAATATTCTATTTGAAAATGGCCATATACCCACTAACTCTTGTGTATTTACATATATCTAAAGCCTAAATTTTTATTTTTACAAATATATTTTCTTGCATGGGTAGGATGAGGTTATGTAAAAATTAAGTTCAAAGGTTAGATATGTAATACATTGGAATTGTGTAATATGTATGTAAATCTTCATTTGAAAATTAGCTTTATTGATGATTCATTTTCAAGAATAATTTTTTTTATGTAATCTTAAAATTATATATATATATATATAAATTATGAATCATTTAAATAAAATTTATAGTCGAATGTCAACTTAAAATAATTAATCTAATTTCAAATGAATCCAAATTGAAGATTTAATGTAATTTTTTAAATTTTAAAGCATTAATTAAATGATGGAATATTCTTACATTTTATATGATTATTATTAAAATAAGCATTATGTTATTGAAAAAATGATTTATATCCAAAAGAATTATTTTTTGTTGTTCATTGAAATATTTTATTTATTTATTTTTACTTTTATTTAATGTACAAATTATTATTATAAGAGAAATTATAAATAGAAGAACATTTTTCACATGAAAGGATTGCTAAATTGAGTTAAAATAAAACTTGGACCTCTCCATCAAATATAATTAGTTAAAATATGTGGAAAACTTATCAAAAAGTGTTGTTTAGTTATTTTTAGGAAAACAAAACATTATTATTGAAACAAAGTTCGAACAACTATCACGAATATTAAGGTATGATATTGATTTCAAGAGAATTTTTTAACAAAAAATATTCAAATTTTGATAAAAATTCACACAGAAGTCTGATTCCATCAAACGTTTAGTCAAACTGACTGACTTGCCAAGATGGACCCAATGGTGCAAAAATCAGTCTAATCCGAGTTTAATCAGACCCAATTCAAGCCAGCAAACCATTTTCGAAAGTTTTTCAGACATATTTGGAAGATTAAACGAACACCATATGTGACATGCTTACAGTTAAATCAAGTGTCTTGACACAAAAAATTCGATGAGTCAAAGATCGCTATGTTCCAATATCATTAAGGTGGTCAAATATTCATCAAACAGTCTGATCAAAGATATCTCTCTGGGTCATCCAATCAATTTTGTTTTGGATTCTGTCTTGTTTGTAAATTGGACTCTATAAATAAAGTTTCAAACCTCGCGTGAAGGACCAAAACCTTGGGAGGAAAAGCAAGTTTAGAGCTTGCAGAAGAGGGAGTTGCAGACTTACATCATGCAGTGCAGATCCGACCACCATTGTCACATCGGGCCACTTTAGTAGCCGCCTCTTCCAGCTGCAATTTCGGGCCGCCACCGCCGACTCAGGCTGCCTTCGTCACCGCCACCGTTAACTCGGATCGCCTTTGCTGCCATCTCCTGTCATCGTCGCCTTTTATGTTCACCGTAACCTCATGCCACAATCAGCTTGGGTTGTCGCCTCTTCCGGCCATTGTTGTCACCTCGGACCGCTTCACCGCCACCTCCGGCCTCCGTCGTTGTCCGCTCCATATCACAGAGCAACAATTTCTTTTATGCACAGACAATGCAACCCGAGAAATTGTGTAACTCATTCTCGCCCGTGGGATAAGGGGGTTTACATGTTATCACCAACTACAACCTACATGATTTATAGCTCTTTCAGCTCCCAACTCAGGCCCACAAGGCCTACGAACTTCGTCATAGCTCGTTGTTACGACCCATGTACCAACTATGACCTATGTGGTGCATTGCTCGTGGTGCCTCCGACTTTGGTCCTTGCAGAATATGGACATTGGCACAGCTTGCCTCTACGGCTTACGTGATCAACTACGACATACGTTGTTCATAGCTCGTATAGCTCCCGACCGACTCTCACGGCCTATGGACATCATCACTCCTCGCCATTAGGCGTGTAAGTGAGTTTAGTCAACTAATGAACTGGCTTGAGCTCGGCTCGATAAGCTGCACGAGCTTGTTGTTACAGTCTCTGTGACCAACTACTGTCTAAGTGGTTCATAACTCATGCAGCTCCGGTCCCCGCAGCCTACAAACATCGTTACAACTCGCTATTACGACATACGTGACCAAAGACTTCCTACTTGGTTCCGACTCCAAACCCTACAACATATGGACGTCGTCACTCCTAGCCACTAGGGGTGTAAGTGAGTCAAGAAGACTCGTGTGTTGACCTGAGCTCGGCTCGATAAGTGGATCGACAAGCTAATCAACCATGCTCTCCTTAGCTAGTGAGTCGGCTTGCTTAAGAATATTGTTATAAAATATATTTAAAATATATAAAATTTCAAGATTTTATCTTTTAGCTGTTAAAAAAGTTTAAAAATGATATTTAATATTGTATATTAGGTGATTTCTTATTATTTATCTCATAATTCTTCATTCGAATTGGCATGTTATTATAAATCTAGCTTTAATTAATATCATTTTTTCTCCTTTATAATAAAAGAAGTCGATTCAAAAGCTAGCTCAAACTCGTAGACGTAAGCTCGAACTCGATAAATTTAATCCAGTTCTCGAGCTCGACTCGACTCGTTTACACCTCTACTCGTCACTACAACCTATGTGGTCCACAGCATATTCAACTCTTGATTCTGACCCCTGTGATATACAAACGTCACCGCAACTCACCACTACAGGTCATGTAACCAACTACGACCTACTTGACTCACAATTTTTGCAGCTTCCTCCTTTGGCCTCAGTGGCCAACCATCACTTCTAAAACGATCATCTGCAACTCACATGGCCAAATACTACCATAGATTTCAACTACTTCCTATAAGACATGTACAATGGACTACTATCTACAATATTTACAGTAGACTACAACCTCCATAACCACCGACTATAGCCCTTGCAGCCTACTTTCATCGAGAACAACATTCATTACAACTAGCCTACGTCTATTATCAACGTACAACTATTATACATTTACAATTATCTTTGTAACTCCATCTTCCCTAATTCAGGAAAAGAGCAAACCAATGTATGCAAAATTATATAGTGAATCATTTCAACTAGACAAAACTCTGTGATTTTTTCACTTTCTAAGGTCTCTATCTAAAAACTTCTGATGTCGCTACTAGTTATTTACATCTATCTGAGTGTGTTTGATTTCCGTGCAACACCAAGATGCTAATTCATTACTAAACCACCTCAAATTTTGTATCACACATCAATTATACACTTCCATTCTAATATTTTAGTAAATTATTTAAAAGAAGCAACAAAATTAAAGCAACCAATAATTCTTATTTTATAATGATATTAGTAAAATGATCTTAAATTTAAAGGTCAGATAACTTGAACATAAGAAAAAAAAGTCATACTCAAATAATCATTTCTAATTAATAAGAAATGGTAAACAAAATCTTAATAAAAAACTAGCTAATTAATGACCTGTCGCCAGGCCAATCATATCTCTCCCATTCACACATTTATCCCTCACTGCCAATATTGACCTCTTCCCCTCTCTTTTATTCATTCAAATTCAAATTTTTAGTACCAAATTAATTCATAAATAATAATAATACAAGGGATAATTACATATAGACATATAGACCACCCGAAACAGACCACCCGAAACATTGATATTTACAAATCAATCACCCAGGTTATTTTTCTGACATACCTAACTGATGTTTAAGTGAAGACAGTGGTTGATTTGTAAATAGCATTTTTCTGGTGGTATGCATGTAATGTATATATATATATATATATATTAATCATATTCTAATAAGTTTGTAAACCTTGGATAAATGAAACATTACCTTTTCATTTTTCTCATTTCTCTCCTATATTTTATTATATTTTCAATTTAATCCCAATCTTTCTTATATATATAATACTAACGTATATTCATGCAAACCAATCAGATTTCCCCTTTCTTCTTCTTCTTCTTCTTCTAATGGATTTGAGAAGTGAAAACCAGGAAGAAGCTGTGGTTGGCATCCCCTACAGATCACCCTACAGAGCTGAGAGACCATCTCTAAGTAATTAAGCACTTAATCTCCCTCCCTTTTTCTCTAATCAGTTTTTTGTTCATAATTAAGGGGGATTAGGAAAGTTTAATTAAATTTTTTTTTTAATCTTAATCTAGCTCCTTATGGATTATGTTTAGCTTTTTTGTTGATTTCTCTCTGAACAATTGAGCAATTGAGCAAGTAATCCCCTCCTCTTGTTCTCTAATCAGCTTTTTATTTGTGATTAACATGGATGAGGAAAGTTTAATTATGTTTTTTTTATCTTAATCCTGCCTCCTAATGGATTATGTTCAGCTGTTTTGTTCATTTCTCTTTGAACAATCGAGTAAACAATCTCCTTCTCTTGTTCTCTAGTCAACTTTTTGTTTGTAATTAAGAAGGATTAGGAAAGTTTAATTATGTTTTTTATCTTAATCCAGCCTCCTCATGAATTATATTTAGCTGTTTAGCTCATTTCTTTTTGAACAATCAAGTAATTAATCTCCGCTCTAATAAGCTTTTTGTTTGCAATTAGCAAGGATTAAGAAATCTTATTTATGCTTTTTTATCTTAATACAGTCTTCTTATGGATTATATTTAGTTGTTTTGTTCATTTCTCTTTGAAAAATTAAGCTATTAATCTCCTTGTTTCGTTCTCCAATCAGCTTTTTGTTTGTAATTAAGAAGGATTAGGAAAGTTTAATCATATTTTTATCTTAATCCGGTCTCCTTTTCTCTTTGAATAATTGAGCTATTAATCTCCTTCTCTTGTTCTCTAGTCAGCTTTTTATTTGAAATTAAGCCGGACTAGGTTTAATTATGCTTTTGAGTCTTAATCCAGTCTCCTTATGGATTATTTTTAGTTGTTTTTTCTCATTTCTCTAATTAATCTCCTTTTCTTGTTCTCTAATCAGCTTTCTGTTTGAAATTAAGTAGGATTAGCATAGTTTAATTACTCTCTGCGTAATTAAGCGATTACTCTCCTTCCGGAGTTCTTTAATCAGAATGGATTAATTTAATTATTAATTAAATTTAGCTCTTGCTTAAGCACTCTCCCAGTAATTAAGCAATTAATCTCCCTTCTTATTCTCTAAACAGCTTTTCTGTTTCGAGATTTAGTATGATTAGAATAGTTAATTAATTAATCTCCTTCTCTTCATTTCTATTCATCTTTTCAATTCGTAATTAAGGATTAAAATGGTTTAATTATGCATTAATCCAAATCCAAACCTCTTATGGTTTAACTATATACCGTCAAAGGAATTAATTAGAACATGATATGTCAAGGGGATCCTTGTTTGGTAGAAATGTAAATATACAATTAAAGTTATATTTAGTTTAATTATGAGGTGTTTTTTAGAAAAATTTGTTGCTGCATTTTGCAGAAAGAAAGGATTCGATGGTGGATCGCTTGAACAAGCTGCGCAATAAAGCTGATAGTTTTGTGCATGGCGTCCGAGATCATGGTAAATATGTAATTATATGAATTTTATATGATTACATTATATTTATAACATCTGAATAACATATAATAACACATTATTAATAACACTTAATAACACGGGGAGAATATTCCTCAGTGTTACCGGGTCGATTACTTAATAACACGGGGAGAATATTCCTCAGTGTTACTGGGTCGATTTTTTTTTTCTGTCACATCCATATGACTTGATTTTATTAGACTTGATTTTATTGGGCTCTGCACGTAACTCTACGTGCAAAGTCGTGATGCAATATTTTTTATTTGGTCAAAAAGTTATATTAGGAGTTCTAGATTTAACTTTCTTCATTTCAATCTTTTTGTGCAAATAAATAATAGTCTGCAAATTTTACAAATAAGTATGATAATTTAATCAAATTTACAAATCAAAATAAAAATATTTTGAATAAAGTAAATATAAAACTATGGGGGTCAGAGATGTAAATACAAATGAATTGTGTGGTATGTTTGTAAATCTCTCACAAAAATCAATTTATCATGAATTTAAATTCATGTAATTAATTTCTCCAGTGAGTGTGGGCCACAATATATCAAAGACCGTGAAGGGGAAGCTGAGCCTGGGCGCAAGAATTATTAATTCTGGAGGTTTTGAGGGGGTTTTTCGCAAAAGTTTCTCGGCCGGAGAAGAGGAGGATTTGCTGAGGGCGTCGCAGTGCTACATGTCCACCACCGCAGGACCTGTGGCAGGCGTGCTCTTTGTTTCAACGGATAGAATTGGGTTTTGCAGCGAGAGAGCAATCAAGGTTTCTACAACTATTGGAAATTCTGCCAAGGTACCTTATAAGGTGAGTTATGTAATTTTCATTTTGTTTTTTAAATTTATTTATTTTTCTATATTTATTTCATGGTTTTTTTATTTCATTTTTAATTATAAATATATATTTTTTTAATAAAGAATCAACAACTTCTTTCTTATAATTATAAATATATAATTTTTTTTTCTAAAGAATCAAACAACATCTTTCTTACAACACATGCACTTGTTGAAAAAAAGTAAGTTTTCATTATAAAAATTTAGAGGAAGCGATATGAAAATTGTTTCCCTAACAGAACTATGACAACGAACTAAAGTTGAAAGAAGGTAGAAAGCTGTCCAAAATAAATTTTAGTAATAATTTTGATTTTATATAATTAAGTTGAAGGTTTAGGGTTTGTTTGGGCCATTGATAACTATTTGAAGAAACAACTGCTCTTAAGATAATTATGGTGGTTATTACATTTTTTTTTTCAAAAAATTAGACGGTAACTATCTATCAGCCACCACATTAAGACTCCGTTTGGAGCACCGGTGTGGCGGTAGATAAACTGAATTTTGATATTTTTTTCAAAAAAATGTCGCTGAAATCAGTGTTTTCCCACTGATCATGGCTAGGTGTGTTGCTAACTTTCTAGTTGCGGTCTGACTTTTTTAAAAAAAAAATGAAATAATCATCGCAGTTTTTCGCGACATCAAATTATTCTTCAGCAGTTTCATAGTTGATTCTTAATAAGCTGCAGCTGCCCCAAAAAAACTCTATCATATCAGGTTGCAATACACAACTTTCCATCACAACTTTTTGAAAAAAAACCAACAAAACACAGTTTTGTTACACACCACAAAATGTGGTGTGAGATTCCACCGCACAATAATTCCACCACTGCCCCCAAACACACCCTTAAATACATAGCGCACAATTCCTATATATATATAATCACGTAAACCTTTGTCGCTATAGTGTTTTTTCTGTGTGTAATTTTTTCTCGTTTCATTTTTCGTTTTATTGGCCCGCTCTCCTCGATCTTCACGCTACTTTGGGAGCCGCAGCTCTCTCCTGCATTCCGCTCGTAAGCAGTAGACGCTCCGGCATCATGTAATAGTGTTGTTATTGTCGTGATATTAAAGATTTGAGTGCTATGTTTGTGAATATGAAAGTTCAGTTGTGAGATATGTAAGTGCCTCTTTTTTAAATAAAGTGCCTTTGACTTTTTTGTTTCTAGAATTCCCTCCATATCCATGCATAATTTGTGCTGCTATAGAATGTTACATGGGAAACAATGCTTAGCAGGATGAAACACTTTTTTTTTACCATAAAATTCCCTCTATTTCAAAATGGAATAGTTAATTACCAATATTATGATAAAGTGAACGGATTAGATTGTTACTTGTGGTTGCATGACAATATTTTTTAATAGCATATGTAATCTACACTGCTATTTTGGCACATTTGCTTACCAAAATATCTAAACAAACAACTTCTAATTTTTTGTTTTTTCTATCTATTTTAGGAATATTAAATTTCTTTCAGGCTACTATGCAAACAGTATTTAAAAATGAATTAACACTTCCATGTAGCAATCATTAAATAACATAATTCAACCTATATATAATTCTGTGGTTCATTTTCATGCAAGGACATAATATTTTTTGGATAAAATAATATTGAAGTAGTGCAGCATAACTAATTCAATATCATTTTATTGAATGTAACCATGATCATAAAAAAATTATTTTCTATTATTAGCTATTGTAAACATATTTCATAATTGTGTATTTGTTTAATTGTAGTTCACTCATATAAAACTCGAACTTCCAGCAATCAGTATCAACTAATCTTAATCTGCATGCATGTTGAATTTGAAATAACACCATACAAAGTTTCAAGAAATAACACCATGCAAACAATTCATTTAGCAGCCATCATTGGAAATGTTAATCGACATAATGGGATTTTCTTTTGTCCCCGAAAATAAAATTGCACCTTTGCTTCCTGCTTGTACTTTCTTCTTTTGTTTGGTTTTGATTTTTTTTTCGGAACTACTCGTCCTATTTTAATTTTTGTGAAATTTACATATCTAACACCCAAAATTTGATATTTACCCTTGTAATGCCTTGGTGTCATAAACATGTACATGAAAATGTGTATTTTATTTATAAAAGGTGGCGATGGTGGTATATTTGATGTGATATTAAAGATTTGAGTGGCATGCATGTAACTCTGAATGTTTAGTTGTTCGATATGTAAATACATAAGAATTGTGTGGTATTCATGTAAATGCCGTTAACTTTTTTTTCCTTACGATCAGCATTATCAGTGAATACGACATTATCTGGGCCATTACTTAGCAGATTTGACATAGTTCTTGTCCTTCTGGATAAAAAGAATCCTGAATGGGATGCAGTTGTTTCTAATCATATTCTAGCTGAGGTATCTCTCTTCTACGCCATAGTTAAGTTAGCTTATTAGTAATTTATCTATATTGAGATGTACATTTTTAACCTTCATTAGATCATACATGTATCTTTGGCTAACTGTCTCTAGTTGAATATTTTAAAACTAAACAGAAAGGAGAAGAAAATTGTAGAAGAGATTATTCTGAAGACTTGGGTAGTGTCTGGTCCCTTCCAATGCTTAGGAGGTAAATTCTAATATATTTTTTCCTTGTTTGTAGCATTCAATAAAGCATCTTAGTGTTTTTTGTTTTCTTTTTTCTTAATTTTGCAAGGCATCATAATTATTTTCTTACTGAACTAAAAGCACTTCAATAAAATGGTATTGCACTTTTATTTCATACAGTCCATCAGCAACACAACTAAACAACGTTGCCAAATAAACCGTTTATCTACTAAATAGCTTTCAAGTAATTTTACCTTTTATTGGATTAGTTTTTAATCACTGGAATATTTCATCTTGCTGCTTTATTGTAGTCCATCGCTTGTTAATTTCTGTTCATCATTTGGCATTTGAGATCATGCTATCTAAATTCGGCACTTGCAAAATACATTGAAGCTGATACCTAAAGCAGAATAACCCAAAATATTAGAATTAGGAAGCTTTCTTAAACGACTGTGTTTTGTAGGTATATCCACTATGTTAAGCAGCGTTTCAAACCCGTCCTGACGAAGGATTCAGAAAGAATAATTTCCAGTTACTATCAGCTCCAGCGAAGATCAGCAACCCATAATGCAGGTCAGAAGTGGCAGTACTTGTGTTGGGATCAATTTTTTCTTTCTTTAGATTTAGCCAAGTTATTAGGGAATTCCTTTGCAGTTTCCCTTATTACTTTGTGGAAGATTTACATACATACCACTCAACACCTATGTATTCACATATCTAAGCCTAAAAGTTACCTTTTTACAATTATACCGCCCAAATCTTTCATATCACATAAAAAAAGGTCACTATTTTAACTTTAAAAAAAAATGAAATACATCTTTTCAAGCATCGGTAGTGTGGCGTATATGTAAGAATAGAAGTTTAGATGTTAGATATGTGAATACATTGGAATTAAGTATTATGTTTGTAAATCTTTCTTTTTTTTGTGCAGCTAGAACTACTGTCCGCATGCTTGAGAGCTTAATACGGTTGGCCCAAGGTTTGTTTCATTAAGTTTAAGCAACATTGTTTAATCCTCGGTATGTTCCGATTAAATTTTGGAGGAGATGGATTTCAAAATTACTGGATTTGCTTTGATACGGGTGTAATATAAAAATTTTATTGATTTCCCATATATTCCTCTCGTCTCAAAACAGATTTAACGGTTATGAGATTCGTCCTCCCGAAATAATGATGATGATATTTTGATACAATTTTTTTTCGATGCGTTCTTATACTGATTTGACTCGACTTCACTGTAGCACATGCACGGCTTATGTTCCGAAACGTGGTTACCCAACTCGATGCTATTGCCGCCATCCTCTGCATAGAATCATCGATGACAACATCAGCAATCGTTGATAGTGTTGGAAATGCTCTGCATTCAAATTTCACTGAGTTTCCAGATCAAGAATGTATCCTTTTTGGCTAAAATAAAGGGCATTTACATACATACCGTCCATTTTCTATATTTAGGTGTATTTTACTTGTTACATTTATATTATACTAATCTTTCATATCTCATAAAAAACGTCACTGTTTAAATTTTCAGAACGTGAAATGCGCCTTTGCATGCAAAGGCAAGGTGGCGTTTATGAAAAAAATTAAGTTTAGTTGTTAGATGTGTAAATACATGAGAATTGAGTGATATGTATGTAAATCTTCTAATT
Organism: Phalaenopsis equestris; assembly: GCF_001263595.1. Taxonomy (NCBI): domain Eukaryota; kingdom Viridiplantae; phylum Streptophyta; class Magnoliopsida; order Asparagales; family Orchidaceae; genus Phalaenopsis; species Phalaenopsis equestris. The sequence continues at coordinate 896,361 of NW_018164855.1, forward strand.
AATAAATAGTTCATATGTAACAAAGCATGTTTTGTAGAAATAAGGATTCAATTTCTCATGTTGATTACATATGATCAGATAGATGATCTGTCATACCAACTACCACGAGTTCTTTGTGGCAATTTTTTCATGATTTTGCTTCTCATATGTAACAAAGCATGTTTTCAAAAGATAATTGCCAAAATGGTAGTTGATCATTTTAGTCCCCGGGTTTATAAAGATGTCAATTTAAACCCTTTACTTTTTACACGTGAGTTGAAATAATCCCAATGAAAAACTATTTTAGCCCCAATTAAATGCGTTTCAGTTTTCAAAAAATAATTTTTTTTCTACAACTTCGTTCCGGTTATTTTTACAATAATTATGGAGTTGTGCTTTCCAAAAACGGACCTTAAATGCAAAAAGGATCTAAACATGCTTCTTTATTCATAATTTGTTTCATCATTGTAATTTCTTAACATGCTTTTCAGATGCAAAACAGGGCAAAATAATTCTTGAGAAGTTAGGAGCAATCAGTGACTAGTGTTGTCTAACAACATATGAGCTTCTTTGTTTTTCTTTTTTCTTTTTTTAATGAGATTATGTTTTATTTTCTGTTTTCTTGTAATGTAGAGCACTTCGTTGCTGGACTGTAGGAAATTGATTCCATTATGGTTATTGTAAGAGAGGATCATCACAAGCCTTCCCTTGGATGTGTTTTCTTTGTACCATGGGCTTGTTTGAAGGAGCCTCGCTGTTCTGCAAAGCTCCTTTAAATGTCATGTCCGTGGAACTGAGATTTTCCATTTGTGATCTAAAACGGTGAAAATTTATTGTTCTGTTGAAATAATTACAAGAGATGTTGCTTTACCAAATGAAACCAAATCCATGCGTTGGCTTTCACTGTAGCGAAGCAGAATTTTACTGCCTTCTCAAATAAGGCCTATACCTTTGTCAGTCATACTGTTTTACACTCTCGATAACATAGTAAGTGTGTGTGTATATATATATATATATTATTTTATTTATGCATGAAAAGATATATTTCACCTTTTTATATGAATGTAAAATTATTTATGTGTTGAAGAAAATAAATGTAAATCTTATTAATTAACATTACATATACACATGATAAAATATGAGGGAAAATTGCATTAACAATTTTTAAATTTGCCATCTTCCGCAGGCTTTAATTCCACTGAAGAAAATAGAGGGAGCATTTTCAAGTGAGAATGTGGAAAATCCAAATCAGAAGTATATGTATATTGTCACAGTTGATGGATTTGAGCTCTGGTTTTTGGGATTTGTAAATTACAAAAAAACCTTCAAGTCAGTTCAGAAAGCAATCTTAGAAAGGTGATTGGTTTAATTTGTTTTATTGTTGTGAGGTTGTGGATCGAAATTTGTCCTTTTATGAGGTGTTTTTTGAGTTAGTGGAGGAATATTTTGTGGATGTGAGGGGAGAAATACATTTGTCAATTCTTTATGTTGGATTTTCTAAATTATGACTTTGCGGTGTTAAAAACATAAATTATTTGCAAATATATATATATATATATATATATATATATATATAACACTGTCAAAAGATTAAAAAAAATTAACAGTTCAGCAAACAATAGATCACACATGTCAAAAGTGCCCAAAAGATTAAAAAAAAATTAACTGTTCAGCAAGTATATATGCTGTCTATACATGTTATCTGTGTGTGCGTGAGCCCCACATACCCCGATTTGTTGGTTCATCGTCGATGTAAGTCCCCTCAGGCCGGTTCGAATCCTCTCCGACACAGTTGGCCTTAAGGAGGTGGTACTCGAACTGTTAGGCACATTAAAGTGCTTGCAGACTCGTATAATTATCTCTGACCATTCCTTATATATATATATATATATATATATATATATATATATTCGTCAAAAAGGACCAAATACCGATTTCCCATGTGCTAGGCCCCATGATGAGGGCCCGCATAATGCGTTTAAATATTTGAGAACCCAGTGCCACTGAGGATCAAACCCGCGACTTGAGGGGAATTACAGTGAACTCTGCCAACTGTTATGGTATGACTCATATACCATATCGGGACAGACGCTGGATCGAAGCGGAGCGGAAGAATCTGTCCAAATTGGGAAATTACGTGGGTTAGGGTGCGGGGGCAAAACCCCGCGGTTTGGTACAGGGGTAATGTTGTAATTACATATTGTGCCTAGGTTTACTCCTGAGGTTATAAATAGGCCTGTTAGTAACCCCAGGAGGTATCCCTCTATTCTGTAATCTCTTTTCTGAATATTGAAAGGAACTCGCCGCTCTGCTCCCGAAGACGTAGGCATCTTTGCCGAACCTCGTTAAATCTCTGTGTTCTTCTGGATTTGTGTCGTTTTAGTTTTTCTTCGCCCTAATTTTCTCAACAAGTGGTATCAGAGCTCAGGTTCGAGGGCAGGGAAGAAAATTGTGGCGGCGCAGGAAGTAAGAATAACGATTTGGAGATTTTGGAAGGAGAAGGATCTGCCTGGCATCAGTGCGGGACGGAGGACTGCGGGTTCTTCGGCGGAACAGCGCGAAGGAGATTTGCGGCGGATTTTGCACGACGCAGGCAGAGGTTTTTCGCCCGAAGTGGTTTTGGATCGGGGCTCTTTCGCAACGCAGGAGGAAGGCAGTTCCGGAGGGCTTGTTCGGCGACGACCGGAAGGCTCCAGTCCTGCGCGAGTTGGCGAAGACCAGAAGGCAACGGGAGTCTTCGGGCGCGAGAAATGTGATACATCATCGAAGTCTGTAAATGTGGCACAGAGTGACAATTCAGATTGCAATGATGGTGATATGTTTTCAGTTTCATCAACTCAGTTCATAGATGCATGGATTCTGGATTCAGAGTGCTCTTATCACATAACACCTAACAGGGAGTGGTTTAATTCATACAGGTCAACTAATTCTTGCTCAGTCTATTTGGGTGTTGATAGATGTTGCAATATTGTTGGTATTTGAGAAGTCAGAATTCAGATATATGATGACACAGTTAAAACATTATGTGATGTCAGACATATTCCAGATCTGAAGAAAAATTTGATTTCCCTGGGCACTCTACACATAAATGGTTTTATTCTTGAGGCAAATGAGGATAGGGAAACCAACAAAATTGTTAAGAATGCACTGCCGGTGATAAAAGGAAAGTTAACTGCAGGCAATATCTACAAATTGTTGGGGAGTACAGTTGTAGGTGAAGTTCATTTTATGCAGTCAGATGATGACAGTACAAAGCTATGGCATATGCGTCTGGGTCATCTCAGTGAAAGTGGGATGGCAGACTTGCATAGAAGAAACCCGTTGCATGGTGTTAAAAGCTACAAGCTCGATCTTTGTAAGTTCTGTATTCTTGGAAAACAGACTAGAGTCAGTTTTATGACTGGAAAGCACAAAACTGAAGGAATCCTTGATTATGTGCATTCTGATGTATGGGGCCCTACTAAGGAATTGTCATTGGGAGGATCTCAGTATTCTGTTACCTTTATTGATGATTTCTCCATGAAAGTTTGGGTGTATTTCTTGAAGCAGAAATCTGAAGTCTTCTCTAAATTCAAGCTGTGGAAAGCTGAGGTGGAGAACCAAACTGGCAGAAAGATCAAGTATTTGAGGTCCGATAGTGACACATAGTACACATATTCGCAGTTTCAGAAGTTCTGTGAGGAGCATGGGATTTAGAGGCATTTTTTAGTGCGCAAGACACCACAACAAAATGGTGTGGCAGAAAGATTGAATAAGTCATTAACTGAAAGGGAAAGATGCTTGAGACTGAATGCAGGGCTTCCTAAGAGTTTCTGGGCAGAGGCTGTGAATATGACATGCTATCTCATCAATAGATCACCTCGAGCATCATTGGGTGGCAAGGTCGCAGAAGAGGTATGGACATGTAATCCAGTTAAATTCGATCATTTACGGATTTTTGGTTGTCCTGCTTATGTGCATGTACTTGGAGATGAAAGATCCAAACTTGATGCAAAATCCAAGAAGTGCAGTTTTCTGGGCTACAAGAAAAGTGTGAAAGGATACAAGTTTTGAGATCTGATTGCAAAGAAGATGGTGATCAGCAGAGATGCAGTTTTTTATGAGCAGTTTATGTTACAGCAGAATCAAGACAAGGTGCCAGAGAAGAGTTCCAGTTCAGATGTAGTGCATATGGATTTAGAACAACAACCAATTGCTTCTGAGAGAGGTGAAAGTTCAAATCCAACACCTGGTGATTCTATTCCAGATGATCTGCAGAATTATAACCTAGCTAGAGATAGACAGAGACGTACCAATGTAAGGCCTCTTTTCAGGGAGCTATATCTAGCCAGAAGAAAGAAAAATGGATGGGTGCAATGATTGAGGAGATGGAGTCTTTGCAGAAAAATCACAATTGGGAGCTAGTTCAGCATCCAGAGGGAAAGAAGGCTATTGGGTGCAAATGGGTCTACAAAAGGAAACCAGCAGTATCAGAAAAAGAAGGGGAAAAGTTCAAGGCTCGACTGGTTGCAAAGGGATTTTCGCAGCAGAAGGGGATAGATTATGATGAAATATTTTCTCCTGTGGTCAGACATACTTCAATCAGGGCAGTGCTTGCATTAGTAGCAATTTGGGATTTGCATTTGGAGCAGATGGATGTTAAAACTGCTTTCTTGCATGGTGATTTGGAGGAGTAGATTTACATGACACAGTCAAAATGGTTCACCCAACCTAGACAGGAGCATCTGGTTTGCAGATTAAAGAAATTGTTGTATGTGTAGAAATAGTCTCCAAGACAATGATACAAACGGTTCGATTTCTACATGATTAAGATTGGCTACAAGAGATGTGAGTATGATTTTTATGTCTATGTCAAGAGCCTTGATGATGATTCTATTATATTTCTATTACTGCATATTGATGATATATTGATTAATGCAAAGAATATGCATGATGTCCTTGGTTTGAAAGCTTTATTGAGCCAGAAATTTGACATAAAAAACTTGAGTCCTATAAAGAAGACTCTTTGAATGGAGATTCATCGAGATAGAGGCTCAAGACAACTATGTTCACCTCAATGGTGCTATGTTGAGAAAGTGTTGGATAGGTTTGAAATGAGCAAAGCAAAGTCTGTGAGCACTCCATTGATAAATCATTTTAAGTTTTCTTCAGAATAGTGACCTAAGACAGATACAGAAATTGAAGACATGACAAATGTTTCATATGTCAGTGCAGTTGACTGCTTGATGTATGCAATGATATGTACTCGTCTTGATTTGACTCATGTTGTTAGTTAAGTCTGCAAATACATGTCTAAACCTGAAAGGCGACATTGAGAAGCAGTCAAGTGAATTTTCAGGTGTCTGAAGGGTACTGTAGGACATATAATTATTTTTGACAGTCAGTTGAATGGTTCTTCAGTTGTGAGATACGTGGATTCAGACTATACATGTGATTTTGATTGCAGAAGGTCTAGGTGGAGGACTTATATGTTGGAAATCAACAGTTCACTATATTGTGGCATTATTTACAAATGAAGCTGAGTACATGACAGTAACTAAAGCTGCTAACAAAGCTTTATGGCTAACTGGCTAGTAAATGAATTAAGTGTTGAGCAAGGTGGAGTTCAGTTGCATTGTGATAGTCAAAGTACTATTTATTTGGCTAAGAACCAGATGTACTATGCGAGAACCAAGCATATTGATGTCAGGTATCACAAGATCAGAGAATTGATTACTTCTGGTGAGATACTGTTTCAGAAGGTTCATACTAGTGAAAATGCAGTTGATATGTTGACCGAGAGTTGATTGCTTCTGGGGAGATACTGTTGCAGAAGGTTCATACTGATGAGAATGCAGCTGATATGTTGACCAAGTCAGTTACTATCAACAAGTTCTTGCATTGCTTGGACTTGTTGAATGTTTGCAGTTGCTAGAGAAGCATGGTAGCCCAACCCATGATGGTGCAGTTGTAACTCCCATGTATTTTTCTCCTAAGGGGCTGGATATTCGCCAAGGTGGAGATTTGTTATGGTATGGCTCATATACCATATCAGGACAGACGCTGGATCGAAGCGGAGCGGAAGAATCTGTCCAAATTAGGAAGTTACGTGGGTTGGGGTGCGGGGGCAAAGCCCCGCGGTTTGGTACAGGGGTAATGTTGTATATTGTGTCTAGGTTTACTCCTCAGGTTATAAATAGGTCTGTTAGTAACCCCAGGAGGTATCCCTCTATTCTGTAATCCCTTTTCTGAATATTGAAAGAAACTCGCCGCTCTGCTCTCGAGGACGTAGGCATCTTTGCCGAACCTCGTTAAATCTTTGTGTTCTTCTGGATTTGTGTCTTTCTAGTTTTTCTTCGCCCTATTTTTCTCAACACCAACCAATAGGCTACGAGTTGCGGCGCACACACACACGCCCGCTCGCATATATATATATATGCCAAAGAGGACTTACAACTGACAAGTATATGCCCGATCATGAAGATCTTGGTTTCTCTGTGTAATACTCCATGAAGAACCACTTGTTTATCCTTTTTTTTTTACCAATTTAATTTTTTAGAATTTTTTTTGGAAATATTGATTAACATTAATTATTTGCAAATTTTATTTTATTTTATATGCAATGTCACAATTTTATTCAAAATTTCTTTTACTATTTGATATAAAGTAAGTTATCGTAATTTTAAAATTATAAATAATAGAATAAATTGAACTAAGGCATATAAATATTTTTTGAGAGCCAAGGATTACCAAATGTCGCAAAGTCTTTATGCATCAAGCGTTATAATCTATAAGAATGCGGGTCTGTTTGGGGCAGTTGCAGATTAATAATAAGCTGTTGCAAGCTGGCTGTCTGTTTATGTTTTACAGTTTGAAAACAACTGAGTTGCAGTTGTTTCTGGGCAAATTATTACTCTACCGTTGTATAGCAATGTTGTTTGCAACATAACTGTTCATATTAGTACATTTCAAACTTTAAAAATAAATATTCAGTGCAGAACGTTACAAAATAATGATAGATATCTTAATAAACAATAAGTAGTATTGCTACCAAAATTAAAAAAATAACTATTAAAACGACAATTAATAATATAATAATATTATTTTTAAAATACAGATAACATGTGCATGAGCTAAGCCGTCTTCAAGGAACACTTTATGCCCGATAATTCTAGACGGTGGAATCTTTTAACCCATCTGCTCACAGAAAATAGTCAAAGTTTTCTGTGATTCTCAGCGGACACCTGTAAAACTCTCTCATAATTATGTGGCTGACGTGAAGTGAACAAAAAACATTAAAGTCCACAGTAGCAGTGCAATCCTCTGGAGGTATCAGAAATCCTCAAGCTCATCTTTCTCAATTGATTAAAAAAACATACCCTTAGACATAACACTATTAAAAATTGATAATAAAAGTAGTTAATTAAAGTATTATGTAACTTTGAGGTCTCAGAAAACTCAGTATATAAACCAATGAATCTGTCAGTATAAGAAGTTATCAGATCTTATAAAAATGGGTTATTGGTTGTATTTAATTCATGTAATAGCAAGCTCGTGTATAACACATATGCATATTAAAAAAAAATCATCCATAAGAACCTAAAAAATCGTAGCACTGAAAATTGACAGGAACTTGGTTGTCTTCATATAATTTTACATGTGAGATCAACCAATAACGACATATAGACCATTTAGAAGAACCTATAAGGCCAACATCTCATCATAGAGGAAAAAAAATATAAAAGAGAAAAACACATACAACTTGCATAAAAAACCAATATAGTAAATATCAAACGCATGAGAAAAAGAAAAATAAATGAACTGTAGACAAGAAACAGTGAATGCCTCCAACAACCATTATAATAAACATAAATAAAAACTAACATTCCCTCCAATCACCCTTGAATTATTGCATCCGTAATTTATTCCCTCAACTCTGTCATCTCGCTTACATCTTCCCCAAATTGAGTGCATGTCTAAGAAACATTATTTTTTGTTTGTGACAAAGACTGCCCACCACCTCCACACACACAACATCAATACAATCACCTTTCACACACACAATACATCTACAACAGTATTACCTTCACACATCTATACACACCCACTAACATAAACACAACCACACAATCACCTTCTTTACACAACCACACCAACACCTTCCTTGCCGCACACAAACACACCAGCACCTCCACCATCAACTACTATACACATCTAGTAACACAAATACAACCACACCAACATCTCTTTAACCACACACAAACACATCCACCATCACCAACACACCAACAAATACAAACCAATCACCTCACCTACACAGAAACACATCCATCAGCACATATAATTCCACACAACAATCACCGTACACCACTACCTCCACCTCTACGTCCACGCACCAACCACCCTTCACCACTGCCTTCTCGTACTTCAACACCCCCACATCCACCACATCAACATCAACCAAATGTATAGTGATTGAGCAAATGGAAATCCATAATCCACCATTGCACATACATTCAAAACCAGTACGTATTACATCATTATTCAAGAATACAAAGGAGTAAGCATATGCATTTGTCAAATCAAAATTAAAAAAAAAAAAAGCCAAGTCATTGCACCTAGGATCCCCAAAAGTCCCAAAATTCAACTTCAACCGAGAATTAATGAACATAAGCATTTGCCAAATCGAAAATTCCAAAAATCTAAGCCATTACACGTGGGATCCCCACAAATCCCAAAATTCAACTTCAACCGAGAAACAATGAAGCATAAACATTAGCCAAATAAAAAATCAAAAAAATCTTGAGAAAAGAGAACCATACCAACACCAAGAGGATCCACTGCACAGTGGAACCCACGGTGAGCATACATGCCCAATACCAAAAGCCTCATAATTAAGGTAAAGAAACCATCACACAAAGATTCCCAGCACGAGGAAGAACGACCGCACGTAGGAATTGCCGCAAAAAGGAAACCACAAAACTGTCATATACATGCACATTTCCAAAATCAAAGACAAAGATATAGTTAAGGTTGGGATTTTCTAACACGACAATGAACCATTGCACAGAGAAACCACAGTACAGAGGAACAACTGCAAAAAGGAACCACCGCACAGGGCACCAAACGAAAGACCGGATCAAAAGATTTAAACAGAGTCGTAGATGAGATAGAGGAGACGGAGAAAACAACTCAATGAGAGAGACACAACACCAATCATGAGAATCATGAGAGAGAGAGAGAGAGAGAGAGAGAGAGAGAGAGAGAGAGATAGGGAGAGGGAGAGGGCCGCTAGGGCAAGACGTGAGAGAGAGGATCACCAGAGAGGAGTGGCAGCTAGTGTAATCCATGAGAGCAATGATCACGTGAGAGGAGAGGCATCTGTTTCAACGCTATACAGACGAACGCGGGCCACGGGGTTGAACCTGTAGATGTGTTTCGTTCGGATGTTTCATAAATCCGTCGCGCCGTCGAAACAAAACACGAGACGTCATGTTTTTTGGCCTCACCGTGGTAAAACCGCTGCCTAAGTAAATAGTTTACGTGATGTGGATTTCAAGAAAAAAAATGAATAAAGTAAAATAAAATAAATTTATGGAGTTATCAATTATTTTGATCAGAAAATAATACAAAAAGGGGATAAATACATAGAGATCACCCCGAACCTATGAAAACCAACAAATCTATGCTTTACGCTTGCCACAACCAAACTAACGAGAATTTGATAGAAATGAAAATTTGGGGTTGGGTTTTACCATTGATTTCAATATTTTAGTGAGAATTTGAGAAATGGAAGAAAGAACGAGTGATTGATTTGTAAATAGCAAATTTCAATAGGTGTGCATGTAATTACCCAAAAAATACCACCCAACGTCTATGTAATTACATATCTTAAGAAATATTTAGGGGCAATTACATTAAATCCTTCATACATTAATAAAATTTCCCTTGGTTCCTAAATATATATATATATATA
>NW_018164855.1:906309-923423 GCF_001263595.1 Phalaenopsis equestris
ATATATATATATATATATATATATATATATATATGTGTATATTATAATTTTTTCGGTCCAATTTCTAAATCGCACGTGGGAATATTCAACATGCTTCCATCAGAAGTATCCTTCTGAATAAAACTACAATCCTCTCCTTCTCCCTCGCGTCCTCAAATCAGCGCTTTCTTTCCCACCGGTCCCCATCTCTTCCCAGCCGGCGATGCCGCTGCCGCGGCAGCTCCCGTCGGTTCCGGCCGACCAACAGGTGCTGCAATTCCTCAGCACCGTTCTCTCTCAGCGCGGCCCTACCTCCCTTCCCTACGCCGAGGAGACCAAATGACTCATCCGCCAACACCTCGTCTCCCTTGTCGAAACCTACCAGTCCCTCCGCCCAAAAGTCTCCACTTTTACCCACAACGATGGCCGAACTCTCAATCTCCTCCAGGCCGACGGCACCATCCCCATCGTCTACGATGGCGTCGTCTACAACATTCCCGCCTCCATCTGGCTCGTCGAACGCTAAACTCTCATTCCTCCTTCCGTCTTCCTCAACCCCACTCGCGATATGGTCATCAAGCTCAATCACCCATATGTCGACCGCTCAGGCTTCGTTCATGCCCCGTATCTCAAGAACTGGATCTACCCTTCTTCCAATCTCGTCGACCTCGTCCGCTTCCTATCTCAGATCTTCAGCAATGACCCGCCTCTATACTCCCGCCAAAACCCCAAACCTAACCCTAACCCTAACCCTAACTCTATCCCCTCTCCCTCATCCTCCGCGAATCACTCGGCCTCCAGCTACACTCCTCGGCCGCCAGCTCTGCCCGCTGAGGATCCATCCGAGGTGTTCCGCCGCAACGCCATGAAGAAAATCGTGGACACCGTTCATGCTGACAGCGCCGCGCTTCGGAAGATTCAAGAGGGGGAAACGGACGGACTCCTTGCCACCCAAGCCACGCTCCGGCGGCGGGATGAGGAACTCGCGCGCGGGCTTCGCGAATTGGTGGGCGAGAAAGAAGGACTGGAGCAGACGCTTCAGCTTGTACTTATGAACACTGACGTCCTCGAAGCATGGATGAGGGAGAATCAATGGAAGTGGAATGGTGATGTTGATGCAGAAGACGCATTTGAGCCCGCTGATGCTCTTTCTAAACAGATGATGGAGTGCACGGCCGATGACCTTGCGGTAGAGGACACAGTGTACTCTTTGGATAAGGCGTTGCAGGGCGGCTCGATTCCATTCGACATGTATTTGAAAAATGTGAGGGCGTTGTCGAGGGAGCAGTTCTTCCATCGTGCGCTTGCGACGAAGGTGAGAGCTGCGCAGGTGCAGGTGCAGGTCGCAAACATGGCTGGGAGATCTTCACTGTATACTTCATAGGGAGGAAGGAGGTCAGTTTAAATCTTACATTTTGTATTCAAAATTAACGTCTTTCTTAGCTGTTATATATATATATATATTTATTTCTTTTAATTTTCTTAGCTGTTTGTTGGATTGGTTGTTTGAATGAAGTAATAATTCAGTAATGAATAAACATTGTATGATTGTGGTGTAAGTTGTGTTATTTTAGTTTGATTGGTCCTGAAAGTATAATGAATCAAGTTTCTACTGAGGATTTCTGGCTGTAACCACTGCATGCAATAAATTGAAGGGCACACAATTCTTATGTGCTTATTTACATGTCCAACGCCCAAAATTTGTTATTTACACTTAACAACACCTTGTTGTCATAAACATATGCATGAGAAGATACACTTCACCTTTAGAAAGATAATGATGTGGTATTTTTGATGTGAAGTTAAACAATTGATTGATATGAATGTAAATGTGAATGTTTTGGTGTTCGGTGTGTAAAGACATGAGTATTGTGTGGTATGTTTGTAAATGCCCCTAAACTGAAGGGCGTTTACATACATACCACCCAATTTCTATATGTTTACATCTCTAGCAACTGAACTTTACCTTTTACATTTATACCACCCAAATCTTTCATATTACATAAAGTATCACAATTTGAACTTTTAAAAAGTGAAATACACCTTTTCATGCATACATAGGGTGACAAACAACAACAACAACAACACATCTTGATCCCACTAAGTGCGGTTGGTTAAATGAATAAATTTTCCCCTTTGTGTGACATACAACAACAAGCCTTTATCCCACTAAGTGGGGTCGACTACATGAATCCTTTTCCTCCATTGTGTTCTATTTTTCCTTTAATTTTAATAGTTTAATTGTAATAGATTAAGATCATCTTTTATACAATAAGCCAAAGTCTTTTTAGGTCCGCTTTTGTCTTTCTTAACATAAGTCGAATCTAAAGCATCTACTCTCCTAATCAGATCATCAGATGGTCGCGTATGTGACCAAAACATCTAAGATGACTTTCTATAATTTTGTCCGTCACTAGAGCTACACCAACCCTATCGCGGATATGTTCATTTTGCATTGTGTCTCCAAGTGTCAAGCCACTCATCCACCTAAGCATTCTCGTATCGGCAACACTTAATTTTATTTTATGTTTCTCTTTTAAAGGTTAACATTTTACGCCATAGAGCATTGCAGGTCTCACCGCCATCTTATAAAATTTTCCTTTCGGTCCAAGCGGTTCTTTTTTATCACACAATAGGCCCGAAACATTCCTCCACTTCAACCAACTAACTTGAATTCTACTAATAACATCCCTATTTTAAATTTTGCCCCAATCCTTAACATCTTATGGCTACGTGATTAGGGTAGTCAAAATGACTCTTTGTTCGTGAATGACTCGTGTTTGACTCACTAAGAAAACGAGCCGAACACGAACACACTTTTTGAGCTCAAATTATAAATGAGCCGTTTACATCCCTACTCCTAGGTTTGATGTGACCAAACCATCTAAGACGACTCTCTCTAATCTTGTTTGCCCCTTGTGCTACGCCAACTCTATCACGGCCAAACCATCTAAGACGACTTTCTCTAATCTTGTTTGCCCCTTGAGCTACGCCAACTCTATCACGGATATATTCATTTCACATTTTGTAAGCATTCTCATCTCAACAACACTTAATTTTGTTTTATGCTTCTTTTTTTAAAGGCCAACATTAGCATTCTGCACCATAGAGCTTTACAGGTTTAAGCGGCACTTTTCTATCACAGGATATGCCCAATGCATTCCTCCACTTCAACCAACCAACTTGAATTCTACTAATAACATTCCTTTTATGAAATAATTGAAGTTTATGTGTTAGATATGTAAATACATAGGAATTGAATGGTTTCTATGTAAATCTTCCTAAATTGAAATGTGCCTATACATAATTCAATTTACCACAGATATTAAATAGGGGGATTTGATTGTTCTAAGCTTTTTTATAATTCATTAACATTGGATGAATTTTGTGGTGTTTTACATGCTTTACCTACTAATGTTTCTTGCTGGACATAAAACTATCAGTTCAGTAAGTTCTAGACTGATTCTGATTTTTATTTTGGGGCATTTACATAGATACCACCTAATTCATGTGTATTTACATATCTAACACCAAAACTTTACTTTTTTACATTTACATGAATCAAATCTTTCATATCACATAAAAAATACTGCTATTTTGACTTCCAAAAGATGAAATAATCTTTGCATGCACAGATGAGGTGGCTTATATGTAAAAACTGAAATTTAGGTTTTGGATATGTAAATACATAGGAATTGAGTGGTATGTATGTTAGTCTTCCTTTTATTTTATTCAAATTTTATCCCTTAAACCAGCTGTATTTGTTGATTTTGTTTAGTGCGAACTAGGATGGATATGAATAATATCATGGTGTTGAAAAGCTTGTTTTAAGCTAATTTTGAATTGGTTTTATGTATTGGATGTGAAGCAGGTAATCTTGTTAATTTTGTATATCCATTTCACTAGAAAGAAGGGTGCAATTTTGACTTTTGAGCATTCTTCTTTTTAAAATTACAATTTGCACTTCGATTTTGTAGAGCTGTTTGGTGATTGAAAGTAGTTGGTAGAACAGGACCAGAACCATGGAATGAGACTAATTTGTAGAATGAAATTTGCAAGATTTACATACATACCACTCAATCCTTATGTATTTTACATATCCTAACACCTAATTCTCAATTTTTACATGAATGCCACCTTATTTGTGCATGAAAAGTTGTACTTTACTTTTTAGAACTTAAAATAGTGGTATTTATTATGTGAAATGAAAGATTTCGGTGGCATAAATGTGAAAGATAAAATCTAGGTGTTAGAAATGTAAATACATAAGAATTGCATGGTATTTATGTAAATGCCTCATGAAAAATACATAAGAATTGCATGGTATGTATGTAAATGCCTCATGAACTTTTCCTAGTTGTTACGAGGCCAGTTACTTATTCTGTTGATTCCTCCTTTATGCCTAAAGTGAAGTGTTAGCAATTCAAGTGGTGGGGAATTTTACAAACTGTTAGATCATATACAAATTTATTTTAAGGGTATTTATACAACATGCCTTGATCATTTTAGGTCTCTCTATTTTTTCTAACATAAGCCGAATGTATGACATCTACTCTTCTAACTGAATCATCAGATGGTCGACATTTAATTTGACAAAACCATCTAAGGCGACTTTCTCTAATCTTGCCCGCCGTTAGAGCCACACCAACTCTTTCACAGATATAATCGTTTTTGCATTTTGTTTGTAAGTGTAAGGACACTCATCCACCAAAACATTCTCATCTCAGCAAACACCTAACTTTATTTTATATTTCTATTTTATAGCTGAACATTCTACCACTTAATGCATAACATTAATCACCATCGTCTTAGAAAAATTTCCTTTGTCTCTCACACAATAGGCCCGAAGCATTCTTCAACTTCAACCATCCAACTTGAATTCTACTAATAACATACATCATCATCTATATCACCATCACTTTGAACAGTAGACTGCAGATATCTAAAATGTTCACTCCTTTAATGATATAATTAACATCTTAGACAGGATTTGAATGATTGTCGACCGATGATGGGGATAAAACTAATGATTATGCTTGGATTATCATATGAGAATGGAATTAGTTCTTTTTTATTATTTTTTTGGCAGGGTAAGCGCTCAAATCTCATCCTCTGAGATTCTTCACTCTGTCCAGCCATTGTACTCCAATTGATAGAATGAATGAAGTTGAAAGAAAATTCGTTGAAGCTGGTACATGATGGGTTTGCCGGATGACTTGTACTTGATGGAGAACTATGTTGAGCTCAACTTTGAGTCCCAATAAATGGGATCATTTACACGGCACAAAATTTTTATGTATTTACACATCTCAAGAGTATAAATAGGAGCATGTGTGTCTATATAAATTGAAAAGATATAAAGGATGACAAAGCTAAAAAGATGTGGATATGAAACAAAAGCTCAGCTTTTGTGAATGCGGCTGAGAATATTAGAGATGCAGTTGGGATGGCAACAATGGGAACCAACGGTGGATGAGTTGCGATGCTTGAACGATGGCGGATGAGTTTCGATAGTTGGTCAATGATATTAGGATAATGACAATTGTGCAATAATGGCTGGGCGATGTTGCCAGATGTCGGACAAGGCTATAGAGTTCTTTCTATCTCTCCAAATTTTTGTTATGGTTCATTTTATATCGAGAATGAGGTTCTATATATAAATTTTGCTGAGTGATATTTTTCTAATTTCAGCCAAAAATCTCAACACTATGTCGAATGTTTCAATGATATATTTTTTTATTTTTCAGCATTTAAGCGTCTTATTGACTGTAATATTGAATGATTTTTAGCTCATTGGATTCTTTTTATTGAAACACTTTTTTAACTGTAAGCCCGCAAAAGTTTGGTTTTATGTGCTCCTCCAATTAAGATCACAAAGTTTATCTGGCTTTTAAGCTTTTTATTTGTACTTCTCTGAAGTTAGATTGGATAATTTTTTTATGTCAAGAAGTTATATTCGTCGAAATGTTTAGTTCGATTATGAAATTGTTAAAATCAAAGTTTATATGATTGTGTGGTAATTTTAAAGTTTCTTGCTTTAAGATTCATGACTTGTCTATAGCTTTATGTTGACATCATCTTCATTGTTTTGTTTGTAGTTTTTGTTGACATATCAATCTTCATTGTAACAGTTCTCGAGTAAATATGCATATTTTCAATGCGTGGATTGGATGTCGTGTTAGTAAAAAAGAAATTTAGAATTTTACGTTTTTGTGTTTAGTCTAAATAAAAAAGAAATAACGTAAAAAAAAAGGCCGGCAGGCGGGTGTGTGGTGACCGGCGGCTAGTGGCGGTGATAACGACAACGATGGCTAATAGTTGTGTGCCAGGGGTGTTGGGTAATGTGGAGACTCAATCCACCGCAATTTAATTAGCTTACTAATTAAGAATCTCACCTACCGCTCACCTACTTTCTCACCTACCGCTCACCTACTTCTCACCTACCGGCCAAGCCACAAGCCAAGCAAGGGCAAAGCCAAGTTCTCTAAGAGAGAAAGAGAGGAAGCGAAAGAGAGAGGAATAGAGTGAAGAAAATAGAGATTTTCTTGTAAACGTCGAGGCGCTTAATGGTGTAATTCCTCGAAGAAATAAAATCTTCTGCAGCTCTGTGGACGTAGGCAAATTTGCCTAACCACGTAAATCTGTGTGTCGCTCTGGTGTTTCTTTTGCGTGCAATTTTTCTCGTCCTATTTTTCGCTTTATTGTCGTCATTTTTCACAACAACTGGTATCAGAGCTTTGGTTCGAATCTAAGGAAGAATGATGTGCGGAGGCGAAGTGATGGCATCGGGGATCAAAAAGTTCAATGACACATATTTTGCTTATTGGAGGATGCAGATAGAGGACTACCTCTATGGAAAGAAACTTCATCTTCCGTTGCTGGGAAAATGACCAGCAAAGATGGACGAGGTGAAATGGAATCTGTTGGGTCGACATGTTTTGGGGGTTATTTGATTAACCCTGTCGAGATCGTTGCCCACAATGTCACCAAGGAGAGGACTACTATAGATCTCATGACAGCTTTATGAAGTATGTATGAAAAGCCGGCGAATAACAAGGTGAATTTAATGAAAAAGTTATTCAACTTGAAGATGGCGGAAGTTGTGTATGTTGCTCAACACCTGAATGATTTCAAAACTATCACAAATCAGTTGTCGTATGTTGAAATTATTTTTTATGATGAGATACATGCGCTGATATTGATGACTTTGTTATTGTCGTCATTTTTCACAACAACTGGTATCAGAACTTTGGTTCGAATCTAAGGAAGAATGATGTGCGGAGGCGAAGTGATGGCATTGGGGATCAAAAAATTCAATGACACATATTTTGCTTATTGGAGGATGCAGATAGAGGACTACCTCTATGGAAAGAAACTTCATCTTCCGTTGCTGGGAAAATGACCAGCAAAGATGGACGAGGTGAAATGGAATCTGTTGGGTCGACATGTTTTGGGGGTTATTTGATTAACCCTGTCGAGATCGTTGCCCACAATGTCACCAAGGAGAGGACTACTATAGATCTCATGACAGCTTTATGAAGTATGTATGAAAAGCCGGCGAATAACAAGGTGAATTTAATGAAAAAGTTATTCAACTTGAAGATGGCGGAAGTTGTGTATGTTGCTCAACACCTGAATGATTTCAAAACTATCACAAATCAGTTGTCGTATGTTGAAATTATTTTTTATGATGAGATACATGCGTTGATATTGATGACTTTGTCAAATAGCTGAGAAGCCATGGGGATGACAGTTAGCAGTTTTGCAGGTAATTCCAAGCTAAAATATAATGATATTCGTGATTTGATTTTGGCTGAAGAGGTGCGTAGGAAGGATTCTAGCGAGGTCTTGTGTTCAAATTCGACGTTGAATGTTGATTCCAGATGGATATCACATGACATGAACTCAAACAGAGGAAGATTAAAATCAAATTCTGGTCAGCAGACAGCCTGTTGGAATTGTGGCAAAACTGACCACATAAAAAAAGAACTGCAGGAATCCTAAGAAGAAGGAGAATGATGTCGCTAATGTTGTAACTAAAGAAATACATGATGTATTATTGTCGACAGTTCACAGTTCTTTTGATGACTGGATACTGGATCCAAACTTTATTGTCGACAGTTCACAGTTCTTTTGATGACTGGTACTGGATCCAAACTCTTCTTTCCATACATCTTCCCACCGGGAGTTGATGCGAAACTATATTGCATGTGACTTTGGGAAGATACATCTGGCTGATGGAAAAACTCTGGATGTGGTGGGGATGAGAGACATTGATATTGCACTCCTTAACAAGAACAAATGGACTGCAAAAGGTCAGACACGTTTCTGCGTTGAAGAAAAACCTTTATCTCTGTTGGGTAGCTCAATGAGGGCGGTCATTAGGTGGTGTTCTCAGATAGCACCTGGAAGGTTACCAAATAAACATTAGTATTGACTCGGGGTAAGAAAACTGACACACTATATATGACTACAGGTTTACTCAGGTGATGACAAATGAGTCAGAGGTGCATTATAGGGAAGCAGAGGAAGATCAATTTCCTGAAAATTGGCAAAGCGCCAAAGGCGGGAAAACCGGACCATGTACAGACAAATGGTGGAGAACCACAGAGCTATGAAGAAATCTTGCAAGATGAGAATTCGAGTGAGAGCTGACCAAGAAGGAGGAGGTGGATTCCCTGCCAGAGAGTCAAACTTGGGAGCTGGCAGAATTTCTACCAAGGAAGAAGACATTGCACAATAAGTGGGTGTACCGGGTGAAGACTGCGCTTGGTGGTAGTAAGAGGTACAATGCTGAACTTGTTAAAAAGGACTTTCAGCAGGGGCAGGATATTACTAATGCTAATGCAGTGGAAGGTGTAAGCAGATACAGGAGTAACTCAGGAAAGAGCTTTGTGGTACAATGCTACGTTGACAGTGATATATCAACTTAGGGTGTTACTTGTAAGAAGTTGAAGTTGTGCTCGACTTCAGCTGGTCTTCTGAAATGAAGATAGAGGCTTTGAGTTACATAGATGAAAGATATCATGTTTGAGGAAAACGTCGGTACAACTAGTTGATGATGCAGCCAATAGGTGATGCAGTCAGTGTTCCAGCTCCAAGTGGGAGAATTGTTGGGTAATGTAGAGACCCGTTCCACCGCAATTTAATTAGCTTTCTACCGCTCTCATATATATTAAGTTACATGGATGCGTGAATAGTAAATAGGATAGGATAGAATTGATGCATGCGTGAGTTGTAATAATATGATAGGATAGATTTTTTTTTATTTTATATTATAATAATAATAATAATAATAATATTTTTTATTATCATTTACATATTTTTCGTCCAGACGAGACATTATGATGAAATGAACATCCCCTCTTAGTAAAATCGACGTTTTGGACGCAGTCTCCTTTTGTCATCCGGGGTCGTTCGGTTTATTTTCTTTTAGCAATTGGGCCCAAAACGATAATTCGTGCTTTTTTAGCCCGCGTGCGAAGCCGCAATAAAATGTATATATTTCTTAAGTAAAATCGACGTTCTGGACACACTCACGTTATTCGTTTTGTCGTTCGGGGTCATCTAGACAACCTCATCGGCGGTCATGTCAAAAATGAGTCAATGTTAATTTTCATCAAAGTTTAGGTTCGTGATCAATCGTTTTGAAATTTAATTTTAATTTTGATAAATTATTAAGCAAATAAAGGTGTAGGTGATGTGAATTTTGGTGTTTATGCAGGTTGTGCAAGTTGTGGTGTTCGTGAATGCTTGGATGAACCAGACCAATCAAGGTTGTCCTAGGGTTTGCAGACCCTAAGGGAACTCATCCTTGAATCATCACAAGTTGTTCTTAATCTTCCAAGTGTTGGAGGTTTATGACTAACCATATAGGGTTTCAAAGAGAATCAAGAGGTGGTTTGAATTTCTATGTAGGTGGGTTCCATCTCTCTAGTCTTCTAAGATAGTCAAAAGGAAAGTCATATTGCTAGATCCTAAACAATAAGAAGAAGGAAGACCTCACAAAAAAATGAGGTCAACAATTTCCTATTGTCTCAAAGAAAGACTCCAGTTCTCATTAGCGGTGCCTTTTAAGAAAATTCTTTATCCTGAATGGTGTCTACTATTACACCCTTGATGGGGTTGCTTAGGGGGCCCTGTGGTTGTTCATGGTAATAAGACAATCGATGGTGCTGGTCCTTCATTTGTCTCTTCTGGTCCTTGTGAGGATGAGTGCAGTTGTTACTAGGACAGTTTTCATAGCGTGGGCAGATGACCGATCATGTGCTTTGTTTGAATTGCCTTCTACTGCACTGCGGTGGCCTCTTTGTTCGATGGGCTCTGAGGCATTCTCATAAGCAACAAATATATTTGTTGGACATCTCTAACAACTCGACTAGGCTATGTGGTTCTGCGAAGTCGAGGTCGAAGCAGGATCTCTCTGACTTAACTCTCTATGTTAGCGCGACTCGGGTCATGTCAGGTCTCAAGTATTTCAAATCCAATGTTTCCTTTAGGAACCGTGCAATAAATGATTGCAAGCTCTCATCAATGCCTTGTTTTAGTTTCCATAGGGATTGAGCGCTCTTTTAGGTTTCAGAGTGCTAGAAAATTGAGATAGAAAAATTCACTTGAATTCCATAGAACAAGTAATAACTCTTGCTAGTAGTCCATCGAACCATCTTTATGTAGATGATCTCAATGTTGTGAAGAATAGCGTACACTTTAGAGCGTCAGAAAATTTTAGTAGATATATGGAAGATTAGAACAATGCGAGGTCGCCGTTGGGATCCAACCACCCTTTGTAAGGTTATAGGGTGGGCATTGTAAACTTCTTCTAGGGTTCACCTGATGTTCTAGAGTGAGCAGGAATTCTCTAGCTATTATGGTGGCTCAGTTCACATTGGTTGATTCCGCTCCTCGGGGAAGGATCCGACACTATCTTGGTATAACCCCTCATCGGGTTTCTCCTGCAGGTGGATTGTTCTTCTTCTGTTGCTTGCTGGTGGTTCCCCTTGTGGGGGGTTGAGTGCTCCTTGTTGGGCCAGTCTTTCTCCTTGAACTGGGACCGCCGCTAAAGCAGTGACTGCTCTGAGCACCTCTACAAACCTTCATGACATTTGATTGGTAATTTTGGCCCTCAAGTTCTATAAACCTTCTTAGGCCAATTCTTCCAAGAACTCCTTAGGGCATGTTGCTTATGTCACGTTCTTATTACTGGATTCTCTCTTTTTTTGTTGTTGAGCTCCTCTTCTTGTTGATGACATGTATTCATGCTCTCTGTACCTTAAAGAATATTGAATCTTAATGTGTCCGAGAAACACACCCGAGGCATAGAACATTTTAATATGGAGAAGAGGAAAAATGTCATAAATAGCAATCAAGAGTGTATGTCATTTACTCATAATATAAACCCCCTATTTATAGGAATGAGACCCAGTCTTACGAAACTACAGATAAACCCCCTCATCATTAGCCGTTAAAAAGAGAGCTTTTTAGTAATTACAAACATACTTGAATATAAATAAATCGGCAAACTGATTTGGTCGATAAGAAGTTCGTCGACCGTTCACCCTTTTTAACTCCATTGATACACAATCTGAAGCTGAGTAATCTATCGATCGGGTTGAGGGCCGATCGTCATCATGTAGGAAACTTTCTGCATGTTCTTCCTATCGTTAGACCCAAACAGCCTCTTCACTGGCGTCCAGTCGGTTCGATCAGCAGTTCCTTCCTTCTGAACTGTCGGTTTGCTTTAAGATTCATGTTGAAGTATTCTTGTATATGTATATATTAGTTGTTAAAAAGTCCAAAAAAATTACTTCTATATTCTTATTTTGTCTCACCTAATTCCGTCATCATCAATGATTTTGAGTGTAAAAGTATAACAAAATGGGACCGAGCAGTGATTTTTTTTCTAAATATCCAAGCAAGGAAGTCAAGTGCATGTTTAGGAGAATTAATTACCGTCCATAAAAATCAAAGGATATAGGTACTCGTTAGTCATCATGGGAAATGGGAAATGGGAAATGTGAGTACCTGTTTATTGAATTAAGAGCTGTTATGAGAAAGTAAATCACTTGATTAGGAAAATTTGCACTTGTGTGTGTTTTTTTTTCAAGAGCATTGAAGACCCATAGTGTCTTATAGTCCGTGAGTTAAAATACCGTGCTTTGCTTTTAGGCCTCAGTGTCTCACGATATTGAATAACATGTCTTATAGACAGTCGGGCAAGCTCACATTCTCCCCAATGGCCCCTAACGAGAGTAGACACTACGAGGCTAGCAAAATTTTTGACAATTTCGGCTTGCAAAGTAACTTATAGTTTAAGTCAAACTGAAATGTAAGATAGTTGGGAAAGCTAACATTCTCCCTTTTGCTTTTACTTAGGGTGTAAAAAATTGACCCAACATGCCAATGCAACTCGAAAAATTCAGGTTAGTGTTGACCTGAATATTTTTTGGGCAGGTTTGGGTTGAGTTTTTCGACATGTTTATTATTTAGGTCGAGTACGAGTTGACCCGATTCAGGTTGGCTCATTTCGTGTCGGACCAGTACCCAACTCGTTCCTTAAATTGACATACCGAAATTTCAAAAATTGGCAAGACACGTCAACACGACTTGAACTCGACTCGAAAAATTTGGGTTTGGGTTGACCCAAATATTTTTTGGGTGGGGTTCGGTTTGACTCCATTTGGGTTGGGACATTTTTAGGTTGGACCTGAACCTAACCCGTCGACCCGAATTGACATCCCTTCTTTTATTCCAAATATATGTTCATTTTCATAATTAAAATGATTTTTTAATATCTAACATTCACTTTATTCAATAAATTTATCTATATATTTTAGTTTTGTATTTATGCTACTTTGGGTATCACAATTAAAAAAGGAGGATTACGTATATTGGAAATGCCTATATTATCAACATAATATATACTGTGTGGTATTACAATCATTAGTTCACATGCAACACTTTCAGAATTATGTTTTTTAAATAGATAAACTGTTTCTGAAACATCAGCTTCCGAACAATCAACCCTAAACCCTAAACCCTAAACTTTCAAGTGCAACTTTGAAATTGAGATTCCGTACAAGCACAGCTGAAACAAACATACCCTAAATCTAAAACAAAAAAAGTCCACTTTTGTAGACAATTCTTCATGTGGTCGAATAGAATCCACTATATAAAAATATCAACAAAAGAGTTTGAGAAATCAACATAAGTAAATAACTACTATTTATTAAAATATGAATGACAATGAATTGGGTCATGTAATATGAACAATAAAAAATGACAAACATACAAAAAATCGTATCAAATGCTTAGATAATGAAAATGAATAAATTAAATTTGACATTTTTTTATAAACATCTGTATGCCACAATGTTAGGTATATATATATATATATATATATATATATATATATATAAAATCAGTTTCATGCGATACCCCAAAATAATGAAAAGGTAGGCATTAATCTCATGAATATCAAATAGTTTTTCTAAGCATTCAACAATCTGACTAGCCACAACAACAGTTTAATACTGATATAATGATATTATAATATCGAATATGTTGCATGCATTACAATCAAAATACAAAAGTATAGTTACAATATGTCCAATATTTATATATAATTATGAATTTACAACAATGAGATTTAATACATCAGAACAATAAAATAAATAATAAATACTGAAAATAAGGAACATAAGTAATTAAATGAGTTTATGTAGCAATAAAGCAAGTCTAGATGCGCATGAAATTCATTAAGAATAAAAATTAAAATATAATATGAATGTATTAACGTTATCGAAAAATATATTTATCCTCTAATAAATAATAATTACTTACCTCCATGCATAGTAGAGTTTCAACCCGCACCATTAACCCAAAATATGCTTTGATATCATTTATACAACCAAAACTCTCACCTATCACGATATTTTTTGCTTTGGCCTAGTGGCCTCACAAATTTGTCTCGTTGGTGCAATATCTCTGATGTAACTTCCTGGGAGCTCACCTATCCTACGAGTGCTCTAGCACGAGCACACTTAACTTTGGAGTTACATCGGCTAGGTGTAGGGCCGAAAAGCAGTATTTAAGTCCTGGGCTGCCCACCACCCATAAGGGCTCTTTTGGGAGGTGACAAGTGGTATCAAAACAGACTACTGCCTGCCAGGTGTGTGGACTCTCCATGGTCCAGGCGTCACGTGATTGGGTGGAGGAGAATGTCACGGACAAATAGTCCCACATCGGCTAGGTGTAGGGCTGAAAAGCAGTATTTAAGTTCTGGGCTGCCCACCACCCATAAGGGCTCTTTTGGGAGGTGACAACGAGCACACTTAACTTTGGAGTTATTATTGAAATTCCATTGTAACACAAAAAATTGCCCCAATGTCTACGAATTTAGCTTTATTTCACTTAAGGGATTTCACACCTCATACTCTCCAATGCTAGCCACTTGCCTATATCCACCATTGGCAACCCCGATGTCTCTCGTGTCTGCGGATGAATAAGGTGCATTTTATTTTTTTTAAATAATGACTTTTGAGGCACCCAAGATTGCGGCTCCGACATGAAGAAGTGCGTTAGGGATATGGAAAAACCTTTGGTGGCCCTTGTTGAGTTCTTACTTGCATACGAAAAAGGGAATGAGATGGATTTTTATGACACGACTACACGAGCCTTGCAAATGTTTACAAATTGGTGATGGTGATGGTGATGGAAAGTGGAGGTGCGCGTTGACGGGTTGTGTGATTTATTTGAACCATAGTTGTCTGGTGAAGCTTGGATTGAGGAAGCTGAGAAAGTAGTTTGTTGGAGTGCTCGCGATGCATTTCAATGATCAAAGTATTGCCATAGTGAGAAATTTGAGCTCATCAGAGTGTAGACGGTGACATTCTTCAAATGTTGAAAATAACCTATCGAAAGCCTTGTGGTTATGCTTTGGATGATTCTACACCGATGAACTCATCTGTAATGGGATTTCATTTCTTCACTACTCGTTACCTCTCAGAAGGGAGAGAAATAACGAAAGAAAACTAAAGTAGTTGTTTTTTTTTTGATAAATTTGATAAAATTTTGTGTTTGATAAGTAGATGTAATGTTTGAAATGTTAGATATGTTGAATGAGAAGTTTTGGGCGGCATGCATACATGCATATAAATTCCCATAATATTTAATATCACAAAAATTAAAAATCTACAACGTAATTATGTCAAATTGAGTTCATATCGGATTCACGTTTAATCGAATTTGACTCGACCTAAAATCGTTAATTCGACTTGAATATTAAATGACTCACCAACTAACACGAATATGATCCGCATTCAACTAGACTAACCCAAATCCGACCACGATATAATCAATACCCGTTTATATATATATATATATATATATATGCATAATAATTATTGGGCTAAAATTTTTATTAATTTAGAGTCAATATGAGTATATGACCTCAAATATTAAATGCTTTAAAATTAGATAAATGACCCGCAAATTAATAAAATTTTCCAGTCTTTCGGATCTACCCATCGGAAAAAATTTGCGTACGTCGACGTACGCATCGATACCTGCGTCCTCCAATGGGCTCTTGACAAATCAGCACAGTCGGTCCCACCGCATTCATTCAAACGCGACCCGTCGACCCGACCCGCTCGATTATAACCGAGTTATAACTGAGCGGTACAGGATTTGTAATCGGGCGGGCCATTACCGTGATACCGCTCGGATAACAGGCTTGTAACCTTCCAGTAACCTCAATACGAATGAACCGTGTTTATAACCTCGCTGTAACCAAGACGTAACATAGCATCGTGTAACCTAGAAAAATGAACGAGCTATAACTGATATGTAACTGAGAGTTCATAAAACGCGTTGTAACCTAGAGTTATAACTGAGCTGTAACCGACACAGTAACTCCGCTGCGGTATGAACCGAGGCGGTGTAACTCCCTGGTAACCTCTACACCCCGCCCGACCAATGTACCTTCCGTGTAACGTTTCTGTAACATCCAAAGCAAGGTTTCCCGGGTTTGTAACCTCGTTGTAATCTGCGAGAACGGACACGTAAATTAAGAATAACCGCGTGATAATCTTCTTTAAAAAATCAGAGCGCGCGAATCCTGCTATTTAAGCAGTAGAAAGCTAGGGTTTACTGTTTTATTACACTTTGATGTTGAAGATGGACTGCACAGGGTGGCATTTCGTCTCTGACGGGGAAGGAGACGATATATTTTCAGCCAACACAGAACAAGTCAATGTTAAAGTGGAGGTATATTGGTTGTATGTTTGCAGTTCTGTATTTTTTTAAAGAAACTTCTGTGTTTTTTCTGCCGAGATATCTTTGTTTCTTGGTGTGTTTAGGTATTTTTTTTGGCGTTTTCATTAGTGTGTATCTTGCTGTGTTTTATGGTGATTTTCTTAGGTAGAGATATTCAGTTTTTATTAAACTAAAGTCTTTTTTTTAGGGTGATCTTATTTGTTGTATGATTTATAAGAATATTATGGATTTGAATGTCTGTAAAGTTGTGATTTTTGTTTTGTTTGTTGTGATGTGCTAATTAGGGTTGTAGGGTAGTTTAATAGTAGTTTAATATAGTTTTATATTTGTTTGCAGTTGGATGAGGGTGAAGCTAAATGTAGAGATGAAAGTGCAAATATTTTACTTGAAACGGTTGTCCACAATGAAAAAGAAGCTTACGAAGTATATTGTGCTTACGCTCATCATATCGGCTTCAGTGTCCGTAAGGAGCACGACACGTTCTGGCCTAACTCCAATAATCTTAAGACGAAAGACTTTGTTTGTGGGAGAGCCGGTTTCAAGAAAGAGTTGAAGGCCACTCAAATTGTTAAGTACAAAAGAGCGGACACAAGAAGCGGTTGTCCGGCTATGATTCGTTACGCAGTTGATGCTGAAGGCAATTGGACAGTTAAAAAATTCATTGAGTCTCATAACCACTCCTTAGCTAACCCTGGTGATAAGCATCTGTTGCGGTCTAGTAGAAAGATAAGCGAAGTGAATGCAGAGGTTCTCAAATCGATGACACAGTCAGGCATAAGACCTAGAGATGCATTTAACTTTCTAGCCACAGAAGTTGGAGGAGTTGAGAAATTGGAGTGCACCAAGATAGATGCCTTTAATTT
>NW_018164855.1:924806-927012 GCF_001263595.1 Phalaenopsis equestris
ATGTGTATAACAATGATGCATACAAGCACTTCCAACAGTCACAGATGTTGAATGATGGGAAAGGTAGCCTAATATTCGAAACACACATGCAAAAAATGTCATATCTATGCACTAATAAAGCCAAGGGAAACGAAGAGGCTGAGTAGTGCATGAAGGATTCAATGAAAAAATTATCGTTGGATATTGACAATATAATTAGTGGAAGAGTTTTAAAGTCAGGCAAACAACCTAAAAGTAAAAAAAATCAGATGAATAATCAATTAAATCTTCTTGATCCCGCCAAAATGCGACCCAAAGGAATATACAATGTCAGGCTAAAAGGTTACTGGGAGAGAAGAAAAAGAGCAAAAGGTATATCTTGGTAAAAATTTCTGTTTATTTTTTTCTTGGACTGATTTTCTAACAACTTATATAGGTATACCTGTTGAAGTTTCAAGTAGTCAAGAACCCAAGTCTTTAAATCCTTATCCAAACATATCGTCACTGCCTAATTTTCTAACACAGGTCAGCAACCTTATGAAGAAATTTGTATACATTATTTAAATCTTATAATAAATGTGGTTATTCCAAATGCAGAATTTCTTTCCTCCAAAGCACAGGGAATCATACACTGCAATGATGACATATCTAATACATGATCAGTAAGTAATTTGACATATTCTTAAATTGAATGTTTTTATTTGTTATTATTAACAAATATGTTCCTTTGTTTTTTAATACAGGTTCTAGTTAGGATGCACACAACATTTATGTTTCAATGACAATTTCATTGGGATATTAATTTTTGTGTAATTTTCTCTGTATAAAGAAATTTGTTGAGGAGGATGTACCTAGAAATTTGTATACATTATTGTAATTCTGATATTTTCTTTTGAAGGAGCATTGTCTGTATTAATGAAATTTGTATACAATTTTATTCTGTCAATGACAAATAAGTTCCCTTTTTTTAAGTGAACTCAAGTTTACAAAGTATTTAATGAACAACACAATTTTTTTGTGAACAGCTATCTGTAATATGGATTTACATATGCAGTTAAACTAGCTTCCATTCTCTCTATAAGAACTACATTTAGGCTAGATTTCAAGGCATATTATGTAATAAGACATGCTCAATTCGAAATGTAATGGCTACTAATGAACAACACAAATTTCTCACCACATTATATATAACAATGAAGTATAGGGCAACGAAATGCAATAGCTGCTATACAACTCCACATTTTATTTACAACAGTATAATAAACATTTCTTTACAACAAACATTTTCTTTACAACAATACAATACCCACATCCACATCCACAGCCACATACAACCCCACACACACATCAAATGTTTCGCCATCAGCATGAAAGTAGATGTTCCAGCAATCTGCACATGGGAAGATAAATAAAACATTAATTGTAATGCTTATGAAAAATGTTAGTTCCAACAACTGGATGAATAATATTAGATACTGAGCAAACCTAACAGTCAGGAGGACAAAATCTTGCCTGTCACAGTGACATAAATAATGATATTTAGAAAAAAAGTTCGTATATTTATAAATCATGTAAAAGGCACATATAAAGGTCACATACCATATGAGATCAATCAAAATTGTATATCTTGGCAAACAAAATTCGTATTAGCAACAATAAATGTTGACCTTTGAAACCTAGTCTGATTTCTCCAAAGCAAATTTACAAATGTCGTATACAATCTCTGCTCTGAATAAATGCATTAATTCCTGCCAGTCCTTTTTCTCCACCCAATTTACCTTCTCTTTTCTAACAAGTGTCTTCATATATTTACAAACATAAACACCACAATCATAACTATTACTTTGCACTGGTATTCCCCTGGTCATAACAACTGGCCATTTAATCAAATTATCCTCGAAAGCATCACTGGTATCCTTTAAGAAATGCTCAATCTGTGTATTTAAAGACGAGTCATTAAATGTGTCTCAAAAAATGCTCAATCTTTAAATAATTATAACTTACAATACTTTGGGTGATGACCAAATGCATCCAGTTGGGTAAAGAGCATAAACTCTCCATTTACTCTCATTCATTGTCCCAACAAGGAGTATCCAATGTTGATTATTTATTATAGGTATCAATATTAATTTTGTATTCTGGATAGCATCCTTTGTAATATGTTCGACGAAGGGTTTGACATTACCTTGTCTGTACAACTGCACCATGAAGAACATAACAACATTCA
>NW_018164855.1:927603-951300 GCF_001263595.1 Phalaenopsis equestris
TTGGGTTCTTTCTTTCGCTTTCTTTCAAAAACAACATATGGGGAGCAAAGAGACTTTCTTCTTCTATTTAACCTATTCTTAATCCTTTTGATCAAGCTTCGTTGTGGGGATTCTTTAACCCACCTTCTCGGAAATTCCACCGGCGCTTGTTTAATTGATTTTTCTACTCGCACGACATGTAACTTTAGGTCGGTCACTGTATTCTCTAACGTTGTCAGTCGACTATAAACAGAGTCTTCAAATTCCAAAATTGTATTCTCTAACTGTGTTAGATGACTGTCAACCGATACTTGAAAGTCCAATATAATTTTTTGTTGGGACTTCAATAAATCGTGGATCTCTTCAAATCCAAATGTTTGTCCCATCCTCTGACTCGACTGTTCATATGTATGACTGCCGGATGGTTGAGTACCAACGTAATAAGGTACTATAGGGGATACCTCAACATGCATGGGTGACTGTGGTCTTGAAAGGGTTTCCCTCTGTGGGAGAAAATTTGCTGGACTGGAGGGCTCTACAAGTGAATTGGCAAATAAGTGATGTTCACTTTCCTTTAAATCAAGGAAATAATCATACACCTGCCAAAAAAAACATAGCACACAATCAAGGGCAATTAATATGTAACATGACAACTTGACAAACTATAATTGAACCTTATTTAATTAACCTCGGCAGGGCTGAGCATGTTGAACGCTAGTTGAATTTGTATAGCATTCCATCTAACATTTACTGGCCATCTTATCATTCGGGGTCTAGCCTCAGGAACTGCTGGCACGACCAATGATGTGTGCTCATAAAACCAGAGCTGTGTTAAGCAAGTTAAATTAACTAATTGGTATCAAAATCAACAATAATGAAAAGAAATTTCAATAATAATGTCGGACAAACCGTTAAGAGGAAGACAAAGCCAGTAATATATCCAAGTGGCTGATCCGTCCTAAGCTTCACCGCACATAAGTTCAATTGATCAATCAAAAAGCCACACACTGTCGCGGGCCAATTATACGAGCTGAATGCTTCAACGTCCTCGCAAATAGAGGTGAGCTGCTTGGAAACTCTAAAATTACTTGAAGGAAAAAGTAAATTAGTCCATAAGAACTTTATTAATAATTCTATGAAACGGTCAGAAGACTCTCCTGGGTCAAAGTTGATAAGTTGGGTCTTCATTTGTCTCGCATCAATACTACATGATGGAGCTTTATTCCAGGATGCGGGCAACCCTCTATTTGGCATGCCTATTAGGAGAGCAACTTGGTCAACATCAAATTTCAGCTCTTTCCCACCCAGCTGAAACGTCGTTCGATCAATATTCCAACAGTTAATTATATGCATTGTCAGAATATGATCCTGTGGGTATGGAGGGAGTTCAAAAAATTGAACCAAGCTCATGTTTTCTAATTTATTCCACGTGTGCTCGTCGATGGTGGGCCGGACCTTATCCAGAGCTTCTCGTACTGCAGATGGACGACATCTGCAGTTCATTGATTTCGCGCTCAAAAACCTACATTTAATTTTAATGTATGTTAAACTATGTAAATAATGATGAAAGAAATTTAAAATTTTCTATAATTCAGTCTTAAAATTCATCATTCAGAATTAATATAACTCAAGAAGTTAAATTTACCATTAAACATTAACGAAAGCAAAATATCAAATGTACCTAGAAACGACCTTGGGTTGCTTTATGGATTCGGTCTCCTCTGTTTTCCCCGTTTTTGAGCCACCTAAATCCTTCTTCTTGCGTCCACCCTTCACCATTATCTTTGGCAGCTCGTCCTCAAACTTCTTGCCTTCCTCGACATCCGGCTTCTCCGCCTCCTCAAAATGGGCAACATTCTCCTCTTCCAACGACGTCGTACCCTTGCCGTTGTCCTCCATTTTCGACTAAACCCTAAACAACACCAAAACCTCGACGTAACGTTCGAGTCAATGCAAACCCTAGGCGCGAACGAAAATACGAATTCTTACTGTCAAGAAATTTTTTACCACGGTATTTGATCAGTGTCGTTAAATGAAGATTACATTCACTACCTAGGTTACTGCCAAGTTACACGGACATTTCAATTTCTGAGGCGATTACCGCAAAGTTACGCTTCACTTTCTCTTGGTTACGTGTCGGTTACAGCTCAGCTATACCGCTAGGTTACAACGCGCGGTATGAACTCTCGGTTACAGTTAAGTTATAGTTCGTTTACAAAGTTACGCATGGTATGAACTCTTAATCACAATTAAGTTATAGTTCGTTTACAAAGTTACGCATGGTATGAACTCTTAATCACAATTAAGTTATAGTTCGTTTACAAAGTTACGCTTCACTTTATCTCGGTTACGCCTTAGTTACAACTCAATTATACTGCTGCGATATAACGCGCGGTTTGAACTCTCGGTTACGTCTTGGTTACAGCGAGGTTATAAACACGTTTCATTCGTATTGAGGTTACTGGAAGGTTATAAGTCTGTTATCCGAGTGAGCAGTACCGCGGTAATGGCCCGCTCGATTACAAATCCCGTACCGCTCGGTTATAACTCGGTTATAATCGAGCGGGCCAGGTCGACGGGTCGCATTTGAATGAATGCGGCGGGACCCATTGGAGCTGCCTAAGTATTAAGTATGCAAATTTTTTCCCTAACCATCCCCTTTTGTATCCCGCGTTGCGTCCCCTTCACAGCAGAGTCGGACATACGCCAAGCAAAACGTCGACATTCGCCGTTCTACTTTCGCTTCACCCGGTGATCATCGGAGAAGAGAAAGCCAGAGAGATCTCCGGGCTCAGACGCGATGGCGGCGCCGGCTGTGAACGTGATGCTTGCGGTGCACGAGAAAAAGACCGCCCCTGTCGATCTCTACCGCCCATTCCGGCAGTACATCGCTGCCAATTTCTCCGAGCGCGAAGCTCAGATGGCGGAGGATGACCTCGAATCTGTCCGACAGATGCGATCCAACGTTGAGAAACCTACCGACCCCTCGCCAGAGTCCCGTCGAGATCTACTCGTGGCCTACTTTCGCGCCCTAGCCCTTATCGAACCACGCTTCCCTATTTCCTCCGAGCGATCCCACGTCAACTCCCTCACCTTCACTTGGTACGACGCTTTTAAGCCCTCCAAGAAGGCTTCTCTCCAGAGCATCCACCTCGAGAAGTTTGCCATCCTATTCAACATTGGGGCTGCTTACAGCCAGATAGCCCTATCAGCGGATAGAACCTCGCAAGCAGGGCTCAAGCAGGCGTGCAATGGCTTCCAGGGCGCGGCCGGGTCCTTTGCAATGCTCCGTGAGGTCGTTGCGCCAAAACTAGCAGCGCTCGGTACTGGCACTATTGACCTGTCGGTTGAATGTGCGGGCATGCTTGAGCGTCTCATGCTTGCACAGGCGCAAGAGTGCTTTTTTGAGAAGGTTATAGCAGATGCCAAGCCCCCCGGCATCTGCTCCAAGGTCGCACGGCAGGTTTGTCCCTTCCAACTAGTTTCCCTAAATTTTTTTGTCATTTTAGCTTTTATTAAATAGTTTTAGAAATTCATTGTTGAATTTAAATATTATTCACGGCCAATTGGGCCGGGAAAGGGAGAGGGAGAGGGAGAGGGAGAGGGAGAGAGGGGAGGGGGGGGGGGGGGAGGGAGGGGAGAAAGAAAGTGAGAGGGAGGGAGGGTGGGATTCTACAAATAACAATGTTTCTCCCTTTTTGAAAGTCTTAGAGTGGAACATCTTTTTTTATTCCTCCATGGCACCAACTTCAAAATCTTTTCTTGAATGAGGATGAAACTCCATAGATTAATGATTTTGTAGCTCTAGAGAAGATTGTACTTGTTTGATGACCTAGTAGAGAGGCATTGTAGTATTTTTAGTGGACTTAGTGCTATCATAGCTAGAGTCATATTGGAGTTCGATAACTTAAATGGCGAGATCATCTCTGTCAAGTGGAATACATCTTATTTACAAAGTTGTCATTTCTTTAACGGTGTCGGGTTCATACTTCACAATTTTACTTTTTGGGGCTAGAGAAGATTTTCAATCATATGGTTCTAGATCTATTGGGAGGTTAATTTCAATTTTGTTACCAAGTTTCAAAAATATACCAATGGCTTCTACTCGTCCAATTTTCGTAAAGATTTTCTTATAACAAAAGTGAGCTTGTGCTTTCAGAGATTTAAAATGACAATAAAATTATGATTTTTTAATTTATTTGTTGATTTGACCTTAAACATCATTTCCAGCAGGCATAGAATTGAGTGATATCTTATGATTTGACTCACATGAGTTAGCCATGCAACTCTATCTTTAACGAATTCTATCATACATTTCATTAGAGTGATTCTTACCCATCTTTTCTTTCTCTCTCAAGAAAGAGCATGTCGAAGTTGTTTTGAGTTGCACTGAAAAGTTCAAGAAAACAAATTTAGGGTTTTTTTTGTTGATCACTAAGAACAGTTTTGAGTAATTGCAAAGGGGGTTTTACATTGTTGAAGAGTTTGTGGTTTGAGTTATGGGGACTTTAATTTCCTTTCCTCATTATATCAAAGATTGAAAAACTTATTTTTTTCTACATTGATCAAATTCACTTTTTTTCTACGTTACAAAGAGCATGTCGAAGTTATTTTGAGTTGCACTGAAAAGTTCAAGAAAACAAATTTAGGGTTTTTTTTGTTGATCACTAAGAACAGTTTTGAGTAATTGCAAAGGGGGTTTTACATTGTTGAAGAGTTTGTGGTTTGAGTTATGGGGACTGTAATTTCCTTTCCTCATTATATCAAAGATTGAAAAACTTTTTTTTTTTTTCTACATTGATCAAATTCACTTTGGATTACAACTCCCTTCTTCTTCTAAGGTGTAACCTTCCTTTAGTTTGATGGCTTGGTGACTGCCTAGGCTGTACCGAACTTCTTTGTTAGGATGATAGAATCCATTATTTATTTGTGCGAACAACATATGAACTCAAGTGTGAATCTTTTTCATTTCATTATTAAAGTATAGCATTCAATTACTGTTTTATTATTGTTTCATTAAAATCTATAAAAATTGGACGGTTAAAAAAGGTGATAGAATAAGAATGTTTTATTTTTTTAAAGTATGCAAGAGAGTGGTCTATTGACTTTAGTTTAGGTGATATTCCATCCATTAAGATGGCGCCTGCGTGTCTCTCCAATGCAGAGTTTGAGTTCTTTGGAACTTGCAGGAGTGGGGAGTTATATTGCATGAAATATATTTCTAAGTTGTACATTAAAATAGTCATTCCTTCCAAAAAAAACCAATGTCAAGGAAGTTGAGGAGCCTTTATTTATATTTTTGTACCCATTTGTAGCTCTTTTTCATAATTTTCTATATTCATTCTAGTTCTCAAGATTTCAGACAAGATTTATCCTTCTAAGCCTAGTTAACCTTTTGAGATTGAGTTTGAGAATTTTTGGATGAATTTTTCGGTTTATAAACAAAATCCCTTGCCAAAAAAAAAAAAAAAAAAAAACAAATGGATAAAAATGATGAAGTTGAGAAGGTGAATGCCATCGTAAGCTTTGCTCTAAGTCATGAAGGAATTGTAAATAAAAATTATAGATTGAAGGTTATGTTATATTAGTTATCCAACATAAAAAAAAAGTTGTTTGATAAACTAAAATTGATCAAGTGATTTTTTATCGAGTTTGTTGAGGAAAGTCGAGACCAATTTAAAGAGAAGTGTTCTAGAAGAGGCATGGACAAATTTTTTTGTTGTGCCTTAAATTTGGAGAGACCTTGGTACTTCAGTGTTGCCTCTTAAGGAGCATAGTAAGATTCAATTGGCAAGTTCTTTGAAAATGTGAACAATAGAAGTGAAGAGTCCTGATGGTGCAAATAATGAAATTATTCAAAGGATGATACTTGGCATTTGCTGTGTAATTTTTTTTTTTTTGAATGAAATATGTATATTTAGATGCACATTTTTGCAATTTGAATAAGTTTCCTATATCTTTCTTATGTGAGAGGATTCATAAGTCTTCTTTGTTGGAATATTGAGTTTATTATATTAGATTGTTGATTGAAACCAGTTGGCCAAACATCAAAGTTTATGCCTAAGCTATCTTGCTTATTTTCTTAAAGTATTTTTAGATAAATCGGTGTCACCATAGATGGGCCTTATCTTTCAGAGCTTTTGTTTTTATAAGGGTAATTATCTAGATTTGCTGTTAGAAGGGGTTGCTTGCAGATTTTGTTGCAAATGGGGAAGTTCGATTTCTTGGGCTAAGCTTTTTTATCTATTAACACAAATGATATTTCAATATGATAATTATCAAAATTTTTAAAGTAAGATGCTGAAATGGCCGGATAGAAATCCAAAGTATGAGGGTAGAGTGGTTAAAATTAGTGGTTATTGCCCAATATTAAATAACAGCTTCATTGAATTTGTTTGACTGCAAATTTCAATCATATATATTTTACAATTGATCTCTCAAGTGTATTTTTAATATCAAGTTATATGAGAATTATAACTATGAGAAATGAATTGGAATATAATCTCCATGTTCAATTTTGGATGCCCGCTAATTGACTTTTGCATCAAGCTGTGATTTTGTGAATTATTAAATTTTAATTCCCCGAATATTATCATTTTCTATGATCATAGTGAGTTAGATAGCAAGTGCTCACCAAGTTTCTTGAGAATTATCAATTTTAAGATGGGCTCTCAACAGGAGGCGAGTATCAAATTTCCATGCTTTAAAGTTATTTGTAGAATTCAAGTTGGTTGGTTGAAACGGAGGAATGCTTCGGGCCTATTCTGTGATAGAAAGGTACTGCTTAGATTTAAAGGAAATTTTATAAGATGATGGTTAGACATGCATTGCTCTATAACGCAAAATGTTGGCCTTTAAAAGGGAAGCATTAAACAAAATTAAGTGTTGCTGAGGTGAGAATGCTCAGGTGGATGAGTGGCTTGACACTCAAGAACAAAATCTGAAGTGAATTTATCCATGATAGTGTCGATGGTTTGCTCAATATTAGAGAGAGTTGTCTTAAATGGTTTGGTCACATTAAACACCGATCATCTGATGATCCTGTTAGGAGAGTAGATGTTTTAGATTCAACTTATGTTTAGAAAGGCAGAGGTAGATTAGAAAGACTTTGCATATTGTATAACTATGATGACACTCAATAGGACATAATGGGGAAATGATTCACGTAGTCGACTCCACATAGTGGGATAAGGCTTTGTTGTTGTTGTGTAGATGCTCTTACTAGACATTTATAGGGGAATACACCTTAGTGTATGCTTTTCACTGTTGATATTCTTCTTGTGGATAAGACTAGAGAAACAGTTTAAGAAAAACTTGAATTATGGAGGTCTACACTTGAGTTTAAAGGCTTTTGTTTGAGTAGATCTAAAATTGAATATATGGAATGTAATTTTAGTAGTAATAGATTTAATTGCAGAGTTGTAATATGGGTGATCAAATCATTAAATATGTGAACGTTTTAGATATCTCAGGTTTGTTGTTCAAAGTGATGATGGTATAGATGTGAATGTTAGCAGTAGGATTCAAGTTGGTTGGTTGAAGTGAAGAAATGCATCGGGCCTATTGTGTGATAGAAAAGTATCACTTAGACATAATGTAAGATTTTATAAGATGGCGGTGAGACTTGCAATGCTTTATGGTGTGGATTGTTGGCCTTTAAAAGAGAAGCATAAAACCAAGTTAAGTGTTGTTGAGATGAGAATGCTTAGGTGGATGAGTGGCTTGACACATATAGACATAATGTGAAATGAATGTATCCATGAAAGGTTTAGTGTAGTTCCAGTGGCGGACAATATTAGAGAGAGTCGTCTTAGATGGTTTGATCACATTAATCGTTGGTCAACTGATGATTCGATTAATAACGTAGATGTTTTAGATTCGACTTGTATTAAGAAAGAAAGAGGTAGACATAAACAAACTTGGGCATATTGTATAAAAATGATATTAATTTTTATTAGAATTAAATGAAAATATGACAATCAATAGGACACAATGGAGAAAAAGGATTCATATACCTGATCCCACTTAGTGGGATAAAGACTTGTTGTTGTTGTTGTTGTTATAAACAAAAGAAAGTGTTTTAGTGTCCGATGTTATAATGGACATACTAGGAAAGATAGCTTTGACAAAATACTTGAAGCCATTTGCTTGACTCATGCTAGGGTGTTTTCATCTCCTCTCTCTTCATTAATTGATCATTTTTCAGCTCGAGTGAGTACAAGCTCTTCCGTTTCTCATTAATGAACTCTTCACTTATTCCACGAAGGTGCTAGCATTATTTTGTATCATGACAATGACTTTTGTGGAAGACATTTTTTTGTCACTTTTTTAGTTTGCAATTGGGTATATGGCAAAGGTAGTTAGTGAAAATACTCTTTTTCTTTAATTATATTCTCCGGTTAGGCATAAAATACTTCCAAAAAAATTTGAGCAATATTTTTTTGCAATTTTAGGTGATTGTTTCTTTGGTGGCAAATGCATTAGCAAATTTCTATATTCCATTTGCTACATATAATGAAGCATAGTGGTGGGTTATACCGAGTATTATTGTGAGTCCCATTGAAGTTGAATTTAAGTCACCTTAATTTCTAGTTGGTAGATTTCATTGTTAAGTCTCATGTTCAAAATATTTGGATTT
This sequence comes from Phalaenopsis equestris, assembly GCF_001263595.1. Classification (NCBI taxonomy): domain Eukaryota; kingdom Viridiplantae; phylum Streptophyta; class Magnoliopsida; order Asparagales; family Orchidaceae; genus Phalaenopsis; species Phalaenopsis equestris. Next base: position 936,221 of record NW_018164855.1, read on the forward strand.
TGATATCACCTGTAATCATATTGTTATGCATTTATGTGATTGTTGGTGAGTTTTAATATTTCTACCAATGTCTTTGGTTGCTTTAAAATGAGTGCATACCTGAATGATTTAGGTCTTCGAGCTATTGTGGCAAGGGCGACCACATATTTCAAATCGTGTACTTTTAACATCCCATATTGAAAGCGGGTCATATATTTTGCAGCAACTTTTTTGGTTCTTGTCTAATCTTTTAGAGAGATCTCAAAATTTTCAATAATATTTGGGCGGTTACAAATTGAGTAGCAAATAACTTATTAAATTCAACAAATGATGTTATTATTTCCATCGAAAGGCATAAGAAACACTTGAGGGATAATTCCATGAAAGTGGTAAAGAAAAAGTGATACTTCAAAGTGTCCTTTATGTATATCGAGGAGGTGGTTAACTTAATGGAAGCCAGACAGTCAGTACGATCCATCTTTTTTTAAGAAGATTCAAGATGGGTGGGTTTGAACTTTGTTGGAGGCTCTCTTTGAAATATAACTTGAGTGAATGCATTCATTAGCTGAAACTTTCTATTCTCAATAATATGGTGTGGAGTGGATTTTTCGTTACTATTTGGATAATAAGTATCATTTGTTATTTGGAATAGATTCATAGTTCTTATGTGTTAGGTTCCCTTCAAATTTTATCAAAAAATCTTCTTAGCATGTTCATCATTGGAGTAGTTTTAGGATCATCCGAAAAGCTTCCTGAATCGTTTCTGTGATTCTTTCTACCATCTCAATCAATTGCTTGTTTGTAACAAAAATTGTCGTTCTCCATGTTCACACACACACACACACACACAGATCAATGTTCTTAAAAGTGCGCTTCATGTGCAAAGAGAAGCAACGCGCGTGATACCTGCTTTACTTCGCTGAACCTTAGATTGTTTTATGAAACTTGAATTTTTATTAGTTTATTTATGCTCTAAATTTTAAATTTTATTCGAGTTATAATATTTTTTTTGGTAATTTTAAAATTTTAATTATTGCGACAAACTATTAGAAATTTTAATTTGCAGGTTCACTCTCAATGTTTGCCTTCTAGTTAAGTATTTCATCATATTTTTTTTTATTTAATCTCAATTTTGAAGTCATACTTTATATTTTATAATTGTCAATGAAGGTTTTTTTTACATTTAATAGTTTTATATAACCTATTAACATTTTAGTTAATAAGAGGGTCGCTTTGCTCTGCGCTCTACGCTTTGTGATTTGAAGCAAAAATAGTCTTGTGCATCGCATTGCGTTATATATATACCTACTCACATATACACATATATACATACATATACACACACATATTTGCTTACCGCTTTGCTTCTCATAGTGCTTGATATTTTAATATGGACATCAATTCTCATGCATTACACAGTTGATATTGTTGAATTTAAATTTATCAATGTGCCGTACTATATTTTTATTTTCAAAACTCACCAAACTCACAAAATAAGTGCTAGAGCTAGAAGGAAAAAAAAAATCTAGAGTGAAAAGCTCGGGGATTTCGCTAAATTGTAAAAAGTAAAAGAGTTGACAAATGACATGATCTTAATATTCACTTGAACCTTTTATTTATAGGTCTAGATCCTCTGGGAAGTGCCACATACTTAAGAAATTAGAAAATACATCACAATAGGAAGAGCCACATACTTACAGGATTTAGCCTAAATTATATAAGAGTACACAGGGTCTATTTATTGGATGAAGTCATTGACTTGTTGGCAGATGTCACCGACTTGTTATATAAAGTGTCCAACTTAGTTGAATGAGATGCGGGTGAATAGCTTTGGATCAGTAGACTATATTTTGGGTGCGTAGATTTATGATTGTATAGTTTTGGTGATTTCACTGTGTGCTTAGTGAGTTTCACCATGTTTAGTTCTAGTTCACCATCTTTATTCTCGGCTTCTGTTTGGATGCCTTGAATCTGATTGGCATTTGTTTAGTTGGGTTCTCAAAATGTATGAATTTACACTCATATCTCAATTTTTTTTTTAATTAAAGTGGAGACTCGTAGTACTTGTGGATGTTCACTGTATAGGACTTTTTAAAGGTGTTTAATGGTACAGCCTTACTTGTAATTTTTCTTGAGGATATAGTTCCTGTGAGTCACTGATTCCTCAACTTTCTTTTTACAATACTGTAATGTTGTGTTAATGTAGAAAGTCAGATTAGTACCTCATCTTAAAGAACCTATTTGGTTCTTTTTTTGTTGATTGTATACATTGATTACGTATTGTAGTTGGTTTGTAGCATCTGGGAGTGAAAGACAGTTTTGTGATAGTTCGGAATTAAAAGTTGTGTTCAGGCAGGTAATTTTGTAATGATGCAGGTTGGCCTATTCTATGAGGAAGCTTATGCAACACTAAATGCTGCTCCACTTAACCAGCATTTGGACAGAACATGGATCGCTCATATTCAGTTGAAGGCAGCTCAGTTCTATGCAGAGGCATGCTATAGATGTTCTTTAGAACTCCATGCGAAGGAAGAGATTGCAGAAGAAATAGCAAGGCTTAAGCTTGGGATTAATGCTTTATCCGATGCAAAAAAATCTGCAAAGGGTGTTGCTGCACCTCTTCTTGATGCAGTTTCCAGACTGGAGGGTCATATGAACCAGAATCTGGAACGGGCAATTAAGGAGAATGATAGGGTGTATCTCATGCGTGTTCCACCTGCCAGTTCATTAATTTCTCTTCCTGCTGCTTCTCTTGTCAAGCCTGTGTCTATGACGGAAGTCTTAGATGCAAGCAAGGAAAGGTTGTTCTTAAACATTGTTCCTGATAATAGTACGAAGTCTTTGTCACGGTATACAGAAATGGTTGATGATATTATTCGAACACAAGCTGAAAAATTGCAGCAGGGGAGTGAGATCACTAGAGTCAAGTTAAAGGAGATGGAGCTTCCTGATTCCATCTTAGCACTAGATGGTAGTTTTAGTTTACCCATGGATCTAAAGGAAGACGTTGAAGCTGTGCAGATTTGTGGTGGCCCATCAGGCTTACATGCTGAGTTGCAACAACTTACAGATTTGAGAAGGGTCAATCAGGAATTGCTGGTTCAGACTGAGGAACTATTACAAAAAGAAGCAAATGAGGACGCTCAATTCCGCACCCAGTTTGGAACAAAGTGGACTAGACCTCAGTCTAGCACCCTAACAAAGAACCTTTTTGATAGGCTGAATAGATTTGCTGCGAACCTTAAGCAAGCTAATGAAAGTGATGCTAGGATTGAGCGAGCTATCAGAGATCATTCCACTCTCATGTCAATCCTTGATCATAGACCAGTAAGCAAATCATCTTTTGCACCCTTATCTTCTTTGTTGCTATATTTTTTGCTTCTTTATTAAGTCCTGATAATTTTTGGCACCTGATTATTAAAATAATTTCAAATCTCTTTGATTTTTGGTTGCAAAATACTTACTGTTCGTTAGTTGGATGACTTCATCAACCAAAACAAAATTTGTGTATTGTTTTGCTGCTGCATTTCGTTATTTTTTCATATCACGTGCATTAGCATGATTTTCAATTTTATTTTGACATGGCACTTCCTCTCGAATTATGTTTCACACTGAGTGTTTTTTGATGAAACATTGCATCTGTTATTTTTTGCTCGAAGACAACAGGCCTGAAATCCAGAGATGTGTATTATTATTATTTTTTTTGTGGATGACATTTTTCTTCAAATGCATACCTTTAAATTGAAAATTTGAAGTTGAACTTGTTCTATTTAAGAGCCCATTTGTAATGAGTCCTACATTGATGTAAATTGAAGTCATGCATTTACTAGCACCTAGAACTTTTTATAGGCACGATTTGTTTACGCCCATTCTGATTTTTTTTATAACATTGGTTTTGCTGCTGATGTGCAACTAAAAAATGCCATAATTTGTTTTGATTCCTATTAGCATTTCCCATTTCTATCATTTTTAATTTGTTGTTTCTTCTTTTGTTGCCTAAAAGTTAGATCCATATATGTAGAATGTCTGTGTGTGTGCGTGGCATGCCTTGGAATGAGGTGCTTCTCCATTTTTCTTCCCTGTTTGAATTTAAAATATTATTGTTAAACTTTTATGAGTTGCTAAGAGAACTAAATTGGTATTTTTCCTGTCAAACCCAACCCATTGTTTTGATAAGTTGATTAGTTTTGTCAAGAGTATTTCTACTATTGAAGTGGAGTTGAGAAAGAAATCTTATATTAATAAGGAAACTTGGTGGAATAAGGATGTAGGAATTGTTCTTTTTGGAAAAAGATATGCTTTTAAAGAAAATTAAAAAGAAACACCACGAAAGCATATGAAAATTAGAAGTCTTTCCTTTCAAGAAGTTAACAAAATAAAACAACAATGTGATTTAGATGATAAGCTAGGTACTAAGGAAGAAGAAGTGGAGATATGTAAAAAAAAAAAAGACAGAAGCTTATATATTATGAGATTTTAAAAAAGACAGATGACGACATTAAGGAATATGTAAATACCACTTTTTTAAATGGTTAAATTTGAGCTTTAAGGAAGAAGTTATTTTAGAATAGTGTAATAAGGAGATTGTTAAATTTCTAAATATGAGATTTAATGAAGAAATTATTTAAGAGGAGTAATAAACAGATGATGATATTTATTATCTATTGATCTAAAAGAGTGAACCATATTTGACCTTAAAGAAGATGCATCAAGGTAAAATTTTAGAATATAAAATGCTTATTGTGGCCTAAGAGGATGCAAATAATTGTAGAAGAAATATTTTTGGCATTAATATTTAGGAAAAACTAAGATGTTCATGATTGTTATACTTTTTTGTTACAAATGAATAAAATTAATGATTTAATACAATGTGTTTATGAGAGGATAATGTATGCAAGCTTTGACAGATTAAGTTCATACTAGAGTAGCAATTTTGTAATACGTTAGGAAGATCCATTGTTGAAGCAATTTTTATTTTTAGAAAATTAATGAAAAGTAGGAAAGAATTTTCATATGGTATTCGAGGTGATTTTGTATTTTCATGTAATTAATGAAATTATAGCAACCAAAGAAAAAAAAATTATATGATTTTTTATTAGTTTTAAAAAGTCATGTCATCATGTACTATAAGAATTAATTTAGCTTAAATTAAGTAAAAATGATTGCCCCAAAGATATGTTGATGTCATTAAAGATATACGATGTATCATTTAGTAAGATTAAAAGTCATTTTGAAATGATAAAAAAATTTTGAATTGCAATATCATCTTTTCAAGTATTAAGATTGACTTTATATTTTTTATTTTTCTTATGGAGATTCTAATAAAGGTTATTCAAAGTAAAGCTCATTGGTATTGTTATTGTGTGGAGCATGATTGTGTTGTTCAAAGTTCACTCAAAGCTTTGGAGTAACACTAGAAGAGGGCTTACGATAAGCAATGGAAGGGACTTCCGAGGGTTGAAGTTAGGCACTCCAATGCCCACAGGGGTGCCCCAAAGCCAGGGATGGCACCCGAGCACTAATGGGGCATCTAGACCCTTGCCTAATGCTCCAGAACTAGAGCATGTGGAAAGTAGCGCCCATCAGGGGTACAACAACACCCAGGAGCACTTTCTTAGCGTTGCTGAGACGGTGCATCAGGAAACTCGATGCTCGGGACATGCAATCTAGTGCCAGAAACAACTCAAGCAGTTTAGGCATTTAAATCCTCGTTGCTGAATTTGGAGCACTCTCTCGACAACACTTGAACGAAGTAGAGTAAAGCAGTTTGTGTGAGTTGAGTGGATTTTTGCATTTCTCGCCTGTGATCAATAGAGAAGAGCTCGAGAGTTCTAGGATTGTTGATATGATTTGAGTGTGGTGTTATCTGTACATTTCTTCTAATTTCATAGTTGATTTTTTTGGTGTGGTCTGGCTTTCTAGGTTTTTTCCGTTCTTGAGTTTTTTTTTTCATGTTAAATATGTGCTATTTTTGGGATTTCTTATTTGCTTGCTTTTGTTCAATTTGTTTGTTTTAGATCTCTTTAATCTATGTTTTCCGCAAGTTTTGTGAAGTTAAAAATCCTCCCAACAAATGTTATCTTAGAGGGGGTTTAGTGAAGATCCTTGATTCAAGTGGGATCAATAATCGACTAAGCAATGTACAAGATGGAGAAGTTCAACGATTTGAACTTTGCGTTCTAGAAAATATAAGTTGAAGATTTACTATATAAAAAAAAGTGTATTTTCCACTGGAAGGAATTACCAAGAAGCTTGAATCTGTGATTAGAAGAATTTGCTTGATCGAACAACACTAGGTTTGATCCATCTCTCTCTTCTCATCTATTGCATTCAAGATTGTAAATGAGAAAATTGTGGTAGACACCTTGACTTCAAATAATGTTTCTGTTAAAAAGATTATTCAATATGTAGATGGGGGATGATCGTTCGATGGTTGAATGTTTGAATAATTTCAACACTGTGATTAATCAGTTGTGTTCCATGGGCACCAAGTTCGATGGCGAGGTAAGGGCACTGTTAATCCTATCTTTATTGCTAGATAGTTGGGATGGACTAGTCACGACAGTAAGCAACTCTTCAAGTAATATGAAATTAAACTTTAATGACATTGTAGGGTCATTATTGAATGAAGAAGTCCATAAGAAGGTGAGTTGTAAAACTTCAAGTTTTATTTTGAATGTTGAAAACATAGGAAGTAATCTAGGTAGAAACACGAGTAGGAAAAAATTCAAGTCTAGAAGAGTAAAATCCATAATAGGAAGAGGTAGTGAGAAAGGAGAATGTTAGACCTATGGGAAGAAATGTTACTTCAAGAAGGACTTTAAGGCTTTGAAGAAGGTTGGCGGTGGAGGTCAAGCCAAGAAGCTCTTTACAAATGTTTCCATAGAAGAAATTCAAGGAGAATTCATTGTTTTGTCCCTTTATAGTACTGAAGCTTAAATAGTAGATTCATGCCTCTATTTATTTATCAATGATGTTTTTAAAAATTACACTCAGAATGATTTAGGAAGATGTATTTGGGAGATAACAAGACTTGCAGTATTGTAGGAAAAAGTGATGTTGATATCAGGCTGTCAAATGTACCAATTTGGAAACTCAATGAAGTTGGACATTTTCAATGTTTGAAGAGAAATTTGATCTCGGTGAGCCAACTTTCAAGGTTAGGATATGTGACTACTTTCACAGGTGATTCATCAAAGGTTATTGAGGGGTATTGTTAATGGTTTGGGGCAACATTGAATGCACTTCTTGATTAATGACATGACTGAATCCATTGATGTAGCTAAAACAAAGATTGATACAGGTTTTTGGCACCATAGGCTTCACCATATGTGTGAGAAAGATATGAAATCTCTATTTTTTAAAAATAAGTTTTAGGATTTAAAGTCGATAGGATTATATTTTTGTGAAGGTTGTGTCTATGGCATGTAAAAGAATGTTCCTATTCTTCAAAAGTGGATTATAGGTGAAGTCCAAAAATATTATAGTTAGTGCGCATTGATGTATGCTATCTTATTCTAGTTAAATCTATTAGAAGTTCTCATTAATTTGTCACTTTCATTGATGATCATACTAGAAAGGTATGTATATCTTTCTTAAGTAAAATTATGATGTTTTTAAGAAGTGGAAAATCATGGCTGAGAATGAGACAAGACTTGAAGTTGAAGTGTTTCAGATCAGTTAATGATGACGTTATCATGATCAGAACTTCATGAACTATAGTTCATCAAAAGGAATCAAACATGAGCTCACAGTTTCAAGGACATCAAAACAAAATGGTGTGGCTGTGTGTATGAATAGAATCATCACAAAGCGTGCTAGGAGCGTGAGGTTACATGCAGACTTGCCAAAAAAGTTTTGGGCAGAAGCAGTGAATGTTGTAGTTTATTTGAACAATTGTGGTTCGTCAGTACCTTTGAATGGAGGCTTGAAGAAGTTTGGAGTGATAAGGAGGCAACTCTATTTCACCTGAGAATATTTGGGTGTTCAACATATATTCATGTTGATGCAGGATCCAAAAGTTTGATTCAAAATATTTTAAGTGCACTTTCATTAGATATGACTCAAATGAATTTGAGTATAAATTCTGAGATTATCACAATAAGTAGTCATTAGAAGTAGGGATGTGACTTTCAATGAACTGAAGATGTACAAGGACAGAAAAAACTCAAGATTGTCCATCAATTACATTTGAAGAGTCTTTCTCAGTCACCCACTATTAAAGTCAGGATCCAAAAGTTTGATTCAAAATATTTTAAGGGAACTTTCATTAAATATAACTCAAATGAATTTGGGTAAAAATTCTGGGATTCTCACAATATGTTGTTCATTAGAAGTAGGGATGTGACTTTCAATGAACTAAAGATGTACAAGGACAGAAAAAAATTCAAGATTGTCCATCAATTACATTTGAAGAGTCTTTTAAATATGTTGAAATAGAAGATACTGATGATCAAGAAGATGTAGAAATAAGAGGTGCTCAATTTGATAAAACATAGGAAGTTTCTCAGTCACCTGCTATTAAAGTCAGGAGATCCAACAGAGTATACAGAGGTATTTAGTTTCTTTATACTATACTATCTTTTACTAACTTATAGTGGTGAATCATAGTGCTTTGAAGAGACCGCGCAAGTTGAGGACTCAAAGAAGTCGGAGTTTGTCAAGGATGACGATATGTAGTCATTGTTATCAAGTCAGATTTGGGATTTGACAGAATTACCATATGACAAAAATGCACTACACAACTAGCTGATTTATAGGCTTAAAGAAGAGTCAGATGGCAGCGGACGCTGCAAGGCAAGACTTATTATGAATGAGTTTTAACAGAAAGGAGTGAACTGCTCAGAGATTTTTTTTCTGTAGTATAGATGATAATTATTAGAGTTGTGCTGAGCTTGATAGCAGAGTAAGATTTATATCTAGAGCAAATATATGTAAAGACAATCTTCTTACATGATGAGTTAGAAGATGAACTGTATATGATGCAACGTAGGGATATAAATTTTCAGGCAAAAAAGAATGATCTTCATATTGAAGAACTTTTATGGTTTGAAGCTGACCCAATATAGTGGTATAAGAGGTGAGACAGATTTTTGTGATACAATGAGTACATGAAGTGTTAAACAGACCACTGTTCCTTCATCAATCATCTTGGTAATTGCTATATGGTGCTTATATTATATGTGAATAAAATGTTGATCGTAAGATTAAATATAAAAAAAATCAAGGAGTTGAAGGAGCAATTATTAAGGGAGTTTGAGATGGATTTAGGTTCAATCAAGAAAATCATTGGTATGAGATTCAACAAGGACATGAGTGCATGTACCTTGAAGTTGTCTTAGGCAAAGTATGTTGGAAAAGTCTTATAAATGTTCAACACGAGAGAATCAATTTGCACCCTCTTAAGTAGTCACTTCCAGCTATAAAAAGAACTGGCCTCTAAATCTGAAGCAGAGCAAACAAAGATGAAAAAAACCCTTGTGCTTCAATTGCTGAAAGTTTGATGTATGTAATGATATGCACTAACCAATTATTGCGCATGTAGTGGAAGTGGTCAGTAGTTACATTGGTAATTCAGGATGACAACATTGGGAGACAGTGTAGTAGATTCTCAGCTACGTGCAATTAACTAATAATAAGACACTGCTTTGGAAGTGCGGGGATTAATCTACATCAATTTATAAATTCAGATTTGGTCGAAGATATTGATGGTAGAAGAAGTACATTATATTAATATCTTTACTTTCGGGAATATAGCAGTGAGTTAGATTTCTAGGCTACAAAAGATTGTTGTATTTTTAACTATAGAAATCAAATACATTGCTATCACTGAAGCTAGCCGGGAGGTGCTTTGTCTGCAGAGCTTTATAGCAGAATTGTACAAGGAACAAATGATTGGAAATCTTTATAGTGACAGTATGAGTGTTATTCATCTTGTTAATAAGGTTATTTTTCATGCTAGAACGAGTCACATTCAGCTAAGATATTATTTCATTCGTTCTTTTCTAAAAGATAGCCGGTTATATTTGAAGAATATGCATACAACTTAAAATCCTATAGATATGTTGACTAGGGTGGTTATATTTTAGACGCTAAGTTATGCTTGGCTTCAGTTGGAGTTTAAGAAAGTTGAGATGGGAGGCAAGCTACATTACATTAATTGACTTTGAAGAAGTGCAGATTTGGAGAGGTGATTACACTCAGTCTCCAGTGGCAGACTTTTATTGTGTGGATTCTGATTGTGTTTTTCAAAGTTCAATCAAAGCTTTAAGGCATCACTGAAAGGTGCTCAGGAGAAGCAACAGAAGGACTCAAGAGGGTTGGAGTTTGTCACTCTAGCGGCCTTACCCCAACGTCGGGGATGGCGCCTTAGCATCAAGGATGGCTCCTTGCCAAATGCTTTAGAACCCGAGCGCATGGAAAGTTGGTGCCCAGGAGCTCAGCGGCGCCTAGGAGCTTGTTTTTAGCATTCCAGAAAGAGGGTGCCCTGAAACTCAATGCTTAGAACAGACAAACCGACACTAGAAATAGTTTGAGCTGTTTAGGCATTTAAGTCCTTGATGCAGAATTTGCTGCACTCTCTCAACATTTTGTCAACGAAGCAACGTTAAACAATGTATGCGAGTTGTAAATGGATTTCCACATTTTTCTCATGTGATCGAAAGAGGAGCGTTTGTGAATTTCAAGATTGTAGAGAAGATTTGAGTGTGGTATAATCAGTACTTTTCATAGTGAATTTCTTGCTGTGATGTGGTTCCAGGGGCTTCTCTTTCCCGAGTTTTTTCCACATTAAATCTGTGATTGTTTTAGGAATTTCTTGTTTGTTTGTTTTAGATCTCTTGAAGCCGTATTTTTTTGCAAGTTCTAAAAAGTTGAAAATCCTTCCAATAGGTATATGCTTTTTATAAATAACACACCTTTAATTAATGGCATGTCTGTTGAAATTTGTAGAACGTTAGATAATGGAAAAATATTTTAGAAGATGTTGGGCTTAAGATTAATATAATAATGATTGAGTATGTTATATCCAATATTATTGGTTGATCAATCAATAATAATCATTAATATTATTGTTAGATAAATTTATAACTATGTGTTATTCTTTATGTATCTTGTATCATATATATGGAAGAGTGATGATATAGTTTTTGGAGTTAATATTATGGTTGAATAGAGAAGTTTTGCATGAATATTATACAATAAATCAAATGACTTTTATAAAATTGCAATTAAGATGGTTGTATTATACATATTCGCGTGTTGGGTTGTAAATAAATCAGTGATGGGCAACAGGAGTGTGGTGGGCATGTTTTTGCAAATATATAATTTTTTTTAAGAGATTGAAAACATAATGCATGCTAATGAATTGCTCTAGCTTTTCGATATATTATTGAATGATCTAGGATACCGAGAGAATTCAGAAGTATCTTTAAAATGATATCGATAACAAACAATCTTTGGGAAATAATACTTGATTTCAAAAATTTAAAACTTAATAAAATATTCAAAATCATTAAAATCTTGTTCAAAATTCTTAAATCAATAATGTAGTTGTTCTCTATAACGGATGAATGAAAAAATTTCTTTAACTTTATATCTCATTTCAAATCAAGTAGATTTTACTTTATTAATAGTAACATCAGCGACATCCATCATCATCATCATCATCTCTCTATTTGGAGTCAAATTTATGGATCCCAATGTTTCTGTGTTTGCTCCTAAATGCTGCATAGGTGTTAAAATTGTTGTTTATAAATACTTTGTATAACTTCAATTCGTGTTTTCTTATGCATCTCATTTTTTTTCCTAACAATTTATCAATTGTTGTTTAAGTCATTAAAAGGAGTGAACGTTTTAAATATCTTGGGTCTATTATACACTGTGATGTTGATGTAGATGGGGATGTTATTAATAAATATCAAGTTGTATCTTTGAAGTGGAGGAATGCATTGGGCCAATTGTGTGATAGAAAAGTGCCACTTAGATTTTAAGGAAATTTTATAAGATGGTTGTGAGACCTACAATGCTTTATGGTGCAAAATGTTTGTCTGTAGAAGAAAATCATAAGATTAAGTGAATTGCTGCTGAGATAAGAATGCTCATGCGGATGAATGGCTTTACACATAGACAATGCAAAACAAATATATCCGTGAAAGGGTTAGAGCAGTTCCATTGACATACAAGATTAGGGAGAGCCGCCTTGGATGATTTGGTCACGTTAAACGTCGACCATCGGATGACCTTGTTACGAGAGTAGATGTTTTAAATTTGACTTATGTTAAGAAGGTTAGAGATAGACCTAAAATGACTTGGACATGTATAAAAAAATGATATTAATTTTTTAGAATTAAAAGAAGATGACACTCAATAAAACACAATGGAGAAAATGTTTCATTTAGCGGACCCCACTTAGTGGGACAGACATGTTGTTGTTGTATCTAATGGATGCATCGAGTAACCTTTTTGTGCATGTTTCATCTTGTACTTATTTTGAACTATTTGATCTTCAATAGATGCAGTTTGAACTTCCATTCTAATATAATCAGTTGTCTATTTATCTCGTTTAATATGTTTGTAATTCATCTTAGCATTCCTATTTTTGTCATGCTTTTCTTATTCATCAGTAAGTTTGCTCGCCTAAAATTTGGACCATATATGACAACTAATTGCAATTTCACAAAATTTCCCTTTTTACCCTCATGATATCCTCTCATAACCATGGTTTAATAAGATGCATAAGGTACACACCTCACAATAAGGCGCCCAATAAGTGCATCGAGACTTACAACTTTTTTGTGCTTAGTGAGGCTCACTTTTGTTCATTTGAGGATATAGCCTCAAGGCATATTAGGTGGCCACCTTAAATTAGTATTTACTTAAGAACACTTTTCGATTTATACCAATTCAAAGATAAAAGGCAACAGCTCCAGTAGAGACCGACTTCTTGAGCGCCAGACTTAGTTGCGTGCAAGTGGGAGTGGAGCACTAGTAAGCACCCATGAGCAATAGTTGAGGGCATCACATGCAAGCAAAGGTCACATGCTACTCTGTGATTGATTAGTATAGAGAGTGAGTGCTTGCGAGTAGGTTTCTACTTTGGTATAAAGTGATGATGGTGTGAGCTGTTTTTATTTATTTATTATTATTTTAACTATTTTTTTGTTTTAATTAGTTTGTTTTTTATTTTCCTTTAACTAATTTTTATTTTATTTTTCTAGATTTAATTTTTTTCTTGATTTTACTTTTTTAATTTGTTTTTTATTGTTTTTTTATTTTTAAACTTTTTAATTATTTTTAACAGTTTCTTTTTTATTTCAATTTATTTTTTTGTACATGCCTTCATGTTCTAGCTTGTGAAAAATTTTCAAATAATGAAGTTAATATTAGGATAAGATCTTGGAATATAAGTACTCTTAATGGTAAATTAATAGAATTAGTTGATTATGATTTATAGGAAAATTAATATCTTATATATTCAAGAAATTAAGTGGGTTGGAGAAAAGGCCAAAGAGATTGATAATTTAGGTTTTAAATTTTGTTATTCTGGTAAGAGGCGCACTAGAAATGGTGTAGGTGTACATATTGATAAGAGTTTGAAAGATAATTTTGTAAAAATTAATAGAGTTGGATATAGAATTATAGCCCATAAGATTATCATTGATACTATGATTTTTAATACTATAAGTGCTTATGCTCCTCAAGTAGGTTTAGATACAATGTCTAAAGATAAATTTTGGAATGACTTAGAAGTCTTAATATAGATGATACCTCTTGAAGAAAAATTTTTTATTGGAGGAGATTTGAATGGGTATGTTGGTAGAGTGGTAGATGACTTAAAAAATATTCATGATGACTACGGTTTTGGAGTAACTAATGAAGAAGATATAACTATTTTAGATTTTACTTCAGCGTATGATTTTGTTATTACTAATACTTTATTCAAGAAAAGAAATGAGCATCTTATTACTTATAAGAGTGGATCTAATAAAACACATTGATTATTTTATTTTGAGAAGAAGAGATTGTCGCGATTGTAAAGATTGCAAGGTCATTCTAAGTGAGAATTTAAGTACCCAACATCGTTTATTAGTTCTAGATTTTAAGATTAAAAGTTGCAAAATAAAAAAAATACTATGACTCATCATCGTAGAATTAGATTAAGAAACTTAAAAGACATAAATAATTTTTTTTTATGAGTAAAATTCAAGATTTCAAAATTTGGGATATTTATGAAGAAACAAATATTATGTGGGATAAAATAGCAAACACTATTGGAGAATCAAAAGAAAAAATTTTTATAAATAAAAATAGTTGGTGGTGGAATAATAATATGCAAGAAAAGATAAAATATAAGAATTTATGTTATAAAATTTGGTTTAAATGTAAAAAACTTATAGAATTGGGAAAAATATCAAACGATTCGCAAGAAGTCTAAAGAACAATCTGTGGCGCTTAAAATTCTGCTTTTAATGATCTTTATAATAGATTAGATACTAAGGAGCGTGAAAAATATATGTATAATCTAGCCAAACAAAGAGAAAAGAAAAGTAAAGATTTAACTCCAGTAAAGTGTATTAAAGATGAAAATGAAAAACTACTTTCTTAGAAAAAGATATTAAATATAATTGTGTGAGTTACTTTGATAAATTTTTTAATGAAGTTTTTGAAAATACGATCGACCTTAATGATCTTAATATCATGAATAATAATGAAACATTTCATTTTTACCGCTGCATTAGTAAAAAAGAAGTTAAGGAGGCTTTAAAGAAATCAAAGGGTGGAAAGTCTGTAGGACCTGATGATATCCCAATTGAAGTATGAAAATGTTTGGGAGATTTGAGAGTTTATTGGCTTACTAAACTCCTTAATATTATTTTAAAAACTAAAAAGATGCCTGAGAAGTGGAGGAAGAGTATTTTGGTCACCATTTTTAAGAATAAAGGGGATGCACAAGAGTGTGCAAATGATAGAAGAATTAATTTGACGTGTCATACTTTAAAGTTATGGGTGAGGGTAACTAAACATAGGTTAAGACGCATCACAAAGATTTCTCATAATCAATTTGGATTTATGCCGAGCAGGTCTACTATGGAAGTTACTAT
>NW_018164855.1:951391-974890 GCF_001263595.1 Phalaenopsis equestris
AAAGAAAAAGCTTACGATAAGGTTCCAAGAGATATCCTTTGGAGAGTTCTCGAGAAGAAATGTGTTGATATGACTTATATTCAAGTCATTAAAGATATGTATACTAGAGTTGTTACTTGTGTTCAAACTGAAGGAGGATTGACCAAATATTTTTCTATTTCTGTTGGATTACATCAGGGATCGGCTTTAAGCCCATATCTTTTTGCTTTAGTTATGGATGGTCTTAGTGGACATCTACAGGAGGATGTACCTTGGTGTATGCTTTTTGCTGATGATATCTTTCTCTTTGATAAAACAAGAAAAAAAATCCAGGAAAAACTTGAAATGTGGAGGTCTACATTGGAGTCTAAAGGCCTTCGTTTAAGTAGAACTAGAACCGAATACATGGAATGTAATTTTTAGTAGTAATAGCTCTAGTGACAGAAGTGTGACTTTGGGTGATCAAATTATTAAAAGATGTGAACGACTTTAGATACTTGGGTTCGTTGTTCAAAGCAATGGTGATTTAGATGGGGATGTCAATAGTAGAATTCAAGTTGGTTGGTTGTGATAGAAAAGTACCACTTAGACTGAAAGGAAAACTTTATAAGACAATTGTGAGACTTGCAATGCTCTATTGCGCTGAATGTTGGCCTTCAAAAGAGAAGCATAATAATAAGCTAAGTGTTGCCGAGATGAGAATGATTAGGTGGATGAGTGGCTTTACACTTAGAGACAAAATGTGAAATGAATATATCTGTGATAGGGTTGGTGTAGCTCTTGTGACAGACAAAATTACAGAAAGTCGTCTTAGATGGTTTGGTCACATTAAACGTCGACCATCTGATGATCTGACTAGGAGAGTAGATGTTTTAGATTCGACTTGTGTTAAGAATGACAGAGGTAGACCTAGGAAGACTTGGGCTTATTGAATTAAAAATGATCTTAATTTAGTAGAACTAGATGAAAATATGACACTAAATAGGACGCAATGGAGAAAAAGGATTCATGTACCGACCCCACGTAGTGGGATTAAGGCTTTGTTGTTGTTGTTAAAAGAATGTGGAGGTTATTCGAAGAATTGTGCTACCTTAAAATTTGTAGTTCAAGTAAATATGGAGGAAATTATTGAGAATAATTTTTTTCAATATATGGATTTTCTAGGTTTGAAGGTGATGGTGGAAGTTTTCTCCCTTTTTATAATAGAAGATATTGGCAACTAATGGGTAGATTTTTATTTTTTTTTAAATTTGATGAAATTGAGGACAATCTCTTAAGTGATCCCCTCCAAAAATTTTTGTTGCTATATGGCTTAATTATAAATTTTATTTGACTTTAGGTGTTTTTTTTGTTAATTTTTTGAGAAATTTTAAGTTCAAGGCTTACACCTTGTCTCACCTATTTGAACATTTCTTATTACATAATACTTTTAAAATAATTCCTCATTTTAACTATTTGATTTTTTCTCTTGAAATTTCATTGCCATGCGTGGGCATGTGTGGTTAGGGCTTAAGTTATGCTAAACCTAGCGACCACATGCTTGAATTGGGGTTAACATGTTTGGTTGGTGAAAAAAGATAAAGCTACTATAAGCTTACAAAAAATGGTTGCTTGGTTGTATTTTGGCTTAATTTGTTTCTTTCACTCATCATGTTCTAAAATTGGGTAAACATGCATTAATTTACTATTAGAAGTTAATTGTGATGAAAAATTTAGTTATGCATTAATTTAGTTTGATGACTTTTTAAAAAATCTACAAAAGCCCTCACATAAAATAAATGATTTTGAACCGGTGCAGGTTAATATAAATAAAGAAAAAACTTATAATTCGAACAAATAATGTCACATCTTGTTCACTTAAATATAAAATCACGTTTCAATATAATTTATATAATTAGTTTTTAATGTTTTAAATGTTGTTTATTTTTTATGTTATTTATAGTAGTAGTTATATCATGTCAACTTGTATAAATATAAAATTGCTACAAAGTTGGTGCATGAGCGCCGGGTCACTCTTTATGGGATATTGATCCCATATTTGTTTGTAATCTGAATGAAGGTGGTAACTTTTTTGTAACTAAGATCTTGGATTTGACACTCTTTATATACACGACAAAACACTTCCTGATTTAGATAACAAACAATAATGGCTATGTTATATTACGAAGTAATAAATAATGATTTATACAACAAAAACGACGACAAGCCTTTATCCCACTAAGTGGGTTGGCTACATGAACCCTTTCTCTTCATTGCGTCATATTAAGTGTCATATTTTCTAATAGAGTAAATCATTTTTTATACAATATGCCCAAGTCTTTTTTGGTCTGCCCTCTGCTTTTCTTAACGTAAGTCGAATCTAAAACATCAATTCTCCTAGTTGGTTCATCTAAAACATTTACTTTTTAGGTCTACCTCTGCCACTCATCCACCTAAGCATTCTCATCTCAATAAAACTTAATTTTATTTTATGTTTCTCTTTTAAGGGATAACATTCTGCGTCATAAAGCATTGTAGGTCTCACCACCATCTTATAAAACTTTCCGTCAAGTCTAAGCGGTACCTTTCTATCACACAATAGGCCCGATGCATTCCCCCATTTCAATCAACCAACTTGATTTCTATTAATAACATCCCCATTTATATCACCATCCTTTTGAACATTAAACCCGAGATATTTAAACAGTTCACACATTCTAATGATTTAATCATCCATAGTTACAACTCTGCACTAGAGCTACTACTACTAAAATTACATCCCATGTATTCAATTTTAGATCTACTGAAACAATGCCTTCTGACTCCAATGTAGATCTTCATAATTCAAGTTTTTTCTGAACTCTTTTGCTAATCTTATCCACAAGGAGGATATCATCAGCGAAAGGCATGCATCAAGGTACATCCTCCTGTAAATATATAGTAAGAGCATCCATAACTAAAGCAAAAAAGATCAGGGCTTAAAGCCGATCCCTGTTGTAATTCAACTGAAATTGGAATATACTCGGTCAATCCTCCTATTCGAGCACTAATAACAACTTTAGTATACATATCTTTAATGACTTGAATATAAGTCTTGAATATAAGCAAATCAACACCTTTCTTCTCTAGAACTCTCCAAAAGACTTCTCTTAGAATCTTATCGTTATTTTTTTCGTAATCAATAAAATCATATGTATATCCTTCTTACCCTCTCTGTACTTCTCCATCGAACGTCTCAATAATGTATATCTTCCATAGTAGGACTTTGTAGCACGTCTTAACATAACATCTATTATAACTTATATCTTCCATAGTACGACATAAATCCAAACTGACTATGAGAAATCTTTGTAGCGCGTCTTAACTTATGTTCAATTATCCTTTCCCATAATTTTAAAGTATAATAGATCAACTAAATTTTCCTCTATAATTTGCTCACTCTTGAGCATTCCCTTTGTTCTTAAAAATAGAGACCAAAATACTCCTACACTGCTCAAACATATTTTTGGTAAATAAAATAATATTAAAGAGTTTAGTAAGCCAACAATATCCCAAATCTCCTAAATATTTCCACACTTCAATTGGGATACCATGAGGTTCTGCTGATTTTTCACCTTAGTTTTCCTTAAAGTCTCCTCAACTTTATTTTTACTAATGTGATGGTAAAAATAAGACATTTTGTTATTATTACGATATTAAGATCACTAAGGTCGATCATATTTTAAGAAATTTAATTGAAAAGTTTATCAAAATACACCTTTGTTGAATATCTTTCTCTAAGAAAAGTGCTTTTTGGTTTTCATTTTTAATACACTTGAATTAAATCTTTACTTTTCTTTTCTCTTTATTTGGCTAGTTTATGCATATATTCTTCTCACTCTTTAGTATCTAATATATTATAAAGATCAATAAAAATAGAATTCTCAGCGTCACAAATTGTTCTCTTAGACTACTTATGGGCCACCTTCTATTTTCCCAGTTCTCGAAGTTTTTTTTTATTTAAACCAATTTTTATAACACAATTCTTTATATTTAATCTTTTCTTGCACATTATTATTCCACTACCAACTTTTTTTATTTATAAAATTTTTTCTTTTGATTCTCCAAGTAGATCTTTTGTCACTTTATCCCACATAAAATTAGCTTTTTCATGAACCTCCTTAATCTTGAAATCTTTAAGTTTACTCATATAAAAATAATTTTATTTGCCTTTGGTGCCTCCATCTAATTCTATGACAATATTCAAACTTGATTTATGATTACAATGTGAACTAAATAATTCATGTTAAAGTAAAAGTCTGAAACAAACAACTAGCACAAAGATAGCTCATCAACACAATATGAATGAATGAATTTAAAATTACAAGAATGGTGCTCAATTTAGATAGATTTACCAAAGCAACAAAACTGGTGATAAAAATCAAAATGAATGTTGGGGGTAATAAACTCGATACCACTTTATTTTGTGGTAAGCCTTATGTTATTATCCCCCCTCTCTATTTTGAGCATAAGTTAATCAGTTGGAAATAGGCATAAATAATAATTGCATATTTAGAAAACATTTTTGCGGTAAGCCTTGCGTTGTTATCTCACAGCTTTCTATTCTAATTGGCTCTGACTTGCTCTCTTTGATGTTCTTCATCTTTTTTTTCAAGTTAATTAAAATATTTAGTTGAGGAACATTATAGATTTCTGTCATGACTCGTTTGTCATCATCATAAAATCATCCAATATAGTTATTCAAGCTAGTACATAGAAAGGATAAGTATTTCTTTTTTGTTAATACTATGAATCATTCCTTCTATGTGCTGAAGGTGCAACAAAAAATATTAAATAATCGTGTGTGACGGCAGTTAAAAGTTCCTGGGCATTTCTATTGTGCATCGATTTGATAGTGCTTCAAGTGGTAACCTCGATTAAAAGCTGAGAAATTATTTGTGTTTGCATAAGCTTACTCGACCAAATAATATTTTTGATGAAAATTATGTCTGCTTTAGCATTACATTTGTAAAATGAAAAAGAAAAATTGAGTTTTGGAAAGCATTGATTGCCACCAGTAGGTTTTTTTTTTAAATCTTGGGTAACATAAATCCTACCCTTCTTAATTGGTTGGCTATGCTTGTGTATATCTGCAATAGATTCTTTAGATCTGGAGCATAGCTGCTTCAACAACGTAACAAATTTCAAATTATATTATTTGAACCCCTTGTGGTTGGTGCATTTTGTTTCCAACAAATAAATACAAACATTTTACCGTCAATTGTACTAATAATGTTCTTCAAATATGGTTAAAAGGGTTGTTTTGTACACATTTATGGATGTCAATTTTGATCTCCATTTGGGATCCTTTGCATATTTTCGAGTAATGCTTATTATAGTTTGAAAAGGATTAATGGAAAATATACTAACCATCTTTATGGAATATTTGAGAAACTTATATATTTGATGCTAGGCGTGTCAAACCCTCTCCCTACATAATGACTCCTAGTTGCTTGTTCATTGATGCCTTGGATATGATCTAACATGCATGGGCCTTAGTAGCTCTTGCTTTGCGAAATCCTGATTAGCAAACATTAATTTAATTCTTTTTCCATAGGGTCATCATCTTGAAGTTTGCTTATCAAATTCTCCAGCACGTGCATTTGAAATAAATTTCTTGCATTGAACATATGCTATTACTACATGTACTAATATCCTAGTATTATGGAATAAAATAATAGCATATAAATAGTACCTCACCGATAAAATTTCAAGGTTATGAACTTTCTAGATTATTTTTAAAGGCACAACTTAGGAGATGATAATAACCTTGTATGTAAATTAAGTCTTATTCTTCTTATTTAGGATTATAAAATAGGGTTATATACTCATTGACTTCTTTATTTATAAAATAGGGTTATTTATGAAGGATATCCACTTTCTTAAATAGGATTTGGGTTGATATATCATACGTGCTCGTGTAGTCTTGTTGTTTGATATAACATCAATAGTAACATGATAAACCTCACACTTCAATAGTGTGACCAGCTGTCTTGAAAACTAGCTATTATCTGTGACATATAAGCTCAAGATACTGACCCATCTCTTCATTGATCTAGGTCTATTAGTGGCGAAGTTGTGTAGAATCCTCATCACAGTTATGTTTATTTCACAATTGTTGCTTCAGTATTTTATTTAGTTTCTATTGGTGCAAATTAGATATGCATCTAAGGATCTTTAGGTTCTACCTTGAATTGTGAGCAACTTGGTTTCCATCCGCTATACTCATTGAAACCTACATCATTTGATGAACAAACTTGAGCCCCTTCATAAGATGGCAATCAAAATCAAAATCTCCTCGGACATCATCATGGCAAACTTTCTCGAGGTTTCCTTCTCTGAGGCCCTTAAGATGACCTCTTGAACCAATTTTTTCAGGAACAATTGTGTCTTTTTACAACGTTACAAATGAATCAAATAGTTATCATGTAATATGGGCATGTCAAGTCTCTCCTAGATGGAGGTAAATCACAAAATTAACTACAATTACAAATCATGTATGCTCTACAATACACTCCTCTGCCTGTTAAATGTTAATAATAAGTCCATTTTAAATTCCATCGTTTGTTGCAAAAAATGATGTTTTGTAGACTTAACCCCTATCACTCTTCTTCATGAGTCGGTAGAACTTTCTAAATAACTTCAAAATTTTGAAGCATGTTTTGACAAATTTATTATCGGCATACTGGCCACATTTTTTTTTTGTTGAAAGGTTCTAAAATATATTACCATGCGTGTGGTGTGGCATTGTCTGGGGCCACATTTCTAAAAAGCTATGAATTGAGCTACAAATTTATGAGAACTTTGTATGTTGAATCTTCTAGTTCGTTGACTATGATTTCCTTCCTTTCTCTTGTTTGTTTGGGATGCACTAGTGAGACGGTTCGTTTTCAACTTAGGATTTAAGCCCAACTTACACATGAGCTTATTCACGGGGTATTTCATCGCTTCAAATATCCCCAACATACACTGCACAAATTTTCTGATGCGTTCAGGTTGTCATAGAAAAAAAATCGTGCACGGAAGTTGTCAGCTCAAGTAATACAATTAATATTAATAATCAAGTGCCCACCAGTTCGTGTCAACACAATGGGGAAAATTGGAATTGTGTAGATGATTAAGTATTGTGTTACCTGAGTTTACTTCAGAAAAATGTAAATTCTCCAACCATCATTGGAACAAATTGATCAAACAGATGCAATATTGGCTAAAATCATCAAATTTTACCATTTGAAATTGATGAAAATATAACTAACAAACTTGGTAATATGGCGCCCTAGGATGGTTACCATTTCCTTCGGAAGGCCTACCAAACTGCAACAAGAGAATGGAAATGTGCAAGAAACCATAGCATGCTTATACATATAAATAAATGTGGAGCTCATTTGAAGAGCCATTTGATCAACATATAAAGCCAAAATAGTAGCTTTATCTCATCCCTTCATATTATCCATGATAAAATAAGCATTTTTGTAGAATGTCTGACTTTAATATGAAAAAGCAACGGACATGCTTATATTGTGGCCAAAAGGACCAAAAATAGCGAGTGATCTCACATTCTCTACACGTCAAAGAACACAACAGCCCTCCCATGGTGTTAAATCAAGAATAGCTTTATTAAACGTTAATGTAATTCTAACAAAGGACCCGTTTGGGGCAGTGGGGCAGCTTATAGAGTGCGGCGGCGTTTTCAAAACACCGCCATCCTGTTTGAATACAGCGTTGGGCGTAAATTTTTGATTCCGCGGCGTTTTAATATCGCTATTTTCTTCGTAAATTCGCAAGCCCGACTCCTCCCGCGTATAATTTTTGCGATTAGGGAAGAATTATTGTGGTGCCCTTCGCATCTCCCTCGCCCTCGCCCTCGTCCTCGCCGTTTCAAGGAGAATCGATCCTCCTCTCCTCTGCTATTCCAGTTGCTATGCTCGCCCCCTTTCGTTTATCCTTCCCGCGTCCTCCGTTGCTGGCTTCCGAGCTCTTTTTCTTTGTTTTCGTCTTTTTCTCTTGGCAACGGAGGGCAGAGTAGGATGAGCTCAGGAATACAGATGTTCCTTGGATTTTTCTGATTTCCAGATCTACGGAGGCTTTTAGGGCGTTTAATCAGTACGATCGTCTCTTTTTTTCTTGGGATTCAGAAATTTGTGATTTATGCTTCATGTGAGTCATCTGAAAGTTGATCGATGGTCATTGAACTTGTGTGTTTCTACTCTGCAAGAGGATAAAATAATATTTTGTGCAGTTGTCTTTTATGTTTGTTGATGGGAATACTGCGTCTACTCTGCAAGAGGATAAAATAATATTTTTAACGGTGATTTTGGTTTTTTTTACCATGATTGCCTCATTTTTTAAAGCTTTTTTTATGAGTTTTCTTGCAGAAATTTATTGTAAACATGCAGAAATTTATGAGTTTTCTTGCAGAAATTTATGAGTTTTCTTGGAAATGTATGAGCAAGATTATAAACTTGCGTAAATATTGCACTTGCACATACTACAAATCTCTATGATTTGAGACATCTGAACTATAATAGTTTGAGGCATTTGTTTTATATATTATTTTCCATATACAGTTATGTTGCAAACAACTTAACCAAACAGAAGCAAAATGTCATTCATCTAATAACAACTACCAGTAAGCTGTTCTAAATAAGCTGGTTCTAATTCCCATCAAAGCAGTATACCTTAAAGACTTGTAGGTCACAATTATGTGGTCCTTGTTGGATTATAGTCATTCTATATCACAATTTATTGCAGAAGTGTTAAAACTTTTTTTGTATTATATACTTTTGTGTTCATTTTATTTATATTGCAAACAACTTAACCAAACAGGGGTAGAATGGTCATTCATCTAATAACAACTACCAGTAAGCTGTTCTAAATAAGCTGCTCTAAACAACAAGTCAGCTTATTCTGGTAATCTGCAGATTATCAAATTATTAGAATAATCTGCTTATCAGCAGATTATAAATAATCAACAGCTGCCCCAAACAGACCCAAAGACACCAATTTATAATCAACTATCATTTTGGTTTGCAGTTTAGTTTTTTTCATTTAATTGACTTCTTGTTGATAGATTTAGAATCAATAGCATGGATTAATGTTAATTGCTAATTATGATGCTTCCCAAGTTTTATAGAAATCATTTCTTTTACCTTGATAGAAATTGTCATAAAAGCACGACACACAATAAAAGAAACAAATAACAGTTATCTGACCGTCTTTCTAGGCTAGAGCTTAGGTTTTATGGTTAGTTGTTAACCCTTGATTTTTCTCATTTAGATTTGCAACCAGCAATGACGATTTTCGGCACATTATTATTGTTGCCTCAACAATTGTTAAATAGGTAGTAGATGTAGTACTATATTGCGGGTAAGTTGTAGTAATTAAATTTCTATTTTTCTCATACATAAAATGATCATCAGTGCATCAATAAGGAATAATGTTAAGATTGATGCTAAGGATATAGCACAAGGAGGTAACCAATGATAATTGGATAGAAGTTGGGATTCATATGGAAAATGGAAGGAGTTAACCAAATGCTATAAATTAAAGTTAACATTTCAGGCAACACTCACAAAGATCAAATGGAAAATGATTCATATGGCCACGAATAGTCGGGCTAAGCTATTGATAATAATGGTGATGAAATCCTCATAAATATGGATTTCATACCTTTTGTTTCTATATTGAGTCATAAATTCATGGCAACAAATCTAATTATAAATGTTTGCTGAGAGATGTGTATTAGTGTGAGTGCATATGATTGCTCTTTTTTTATTTTTTGCATTCATTTAAAGCTTCCAGATTTAGTAAAGTTGTTTTCATTATTCAAATAATTTTTGCTTAAGATAATTTTATTTTTCTTATGACTGATTCATGTTTGAGAATTTATCTTATTTTAATCATCTTCTTTCCTACAAAAATGCAGATCGAATCTGCTCTTCCAAGTCTTGCAAGACCCATAATGTCATTGGATAATAATGAAGATGCTATAGTTGGAGCGCTAAAACAAAGCTTGGTAATGTAATTTTTTTAGACGAATATTTTACTGTACATCACGCCTTTTTTTCTCATTGCATAGTTTACCTGAGTTGTATAAATGCGAATGCTGAATTTTATTTTCTATTCAACACATGACACCTACTTTAAACTTAAAGTTGACCTTATTTTATTTTAATAACACTATCTCTTGTAACAGTTAATGTACTTTATATCATTATTTATGGTTATTTATTTGATAATAAACTTTTACTTTGGGTTTTTCATGCGTTTTTACCAAATTAATATCACACTATGTCGATGATTTAATCAGAATAATGCCTCCTGAGTCATTCCATTAACTCTAAATATATTTTTTGTGTGCTCATGTTCTTTTTCATGAAGCAGGAGCGACATAATAAATATATTGGCCTGAAACATTAATCTTGTTGAGAACATATTGCTAATCCACATAGTGGATCTGTTTTAGTGGAACTATTCAAGAAAGGATACCTACATATTTCTCTCCTCCTGATATGTTGAGGCCATAAGAAGTGTTATGCCTAAGAACGGAAGTTATGAAACTAAGTTTTAGATTAAAAAAATGAAAAAAGAATAAGACTATTGAAGATTTTTTGCACATTAAATTGCTAGCAAGATAATAACAATGAAACAAGAAGACGAGAGAAAACTTTGTGAGTGTTAGAGAAGGGATTGAATTTTTAAGGTTTGACATAGTCGTCCAAATGTCACTCAAAATCATCCTTTATTGTTTTTTTCAGCAGTGTAAGAGGAAATATGTCTGCTTTCTAATGTTCTTATTGAGGTAGAATATGTTTGATTAGATATGCATCAGGTTACAGCATAAATCAAAAGGAAAGCTGGATGTATGTGAAAGTACATAGTGAACTGGTGACCATCATTAGACTAACTGTTAGTTGTTTATGCATTTTGTATATTTTTACACTTATTCAGTTCCGTTACTTTGTTCCATATTTCATGAAAGTCATTGGTTTTGATTTTTTTTATTCACTTTTTCCATACATTTTGCAAAAGTTTTCATCCCATTTATTGCTCCACTTCAATATGAGATAATATGCCAGAGAATCAAAATTTTAATTTTCGTGGTCACCATTTCCGCCATTCTTTCCAGCTGATCGAAGCTGCATCCAAGCCCCCATCTCTGATTACCTGCTTTTGCCTAGTTTCAATGTTTATTCATTTTAGTTTTTCTCATCTGATCAGAGGCATCTGGAGAACCTAGGTGCACAAAGGGCAGGCTTGGAAGATATGCTTAAAGAAATGAAAAGGAAGGTGTGCATTTTTTTTAACGTTCTTTGCAGGCTTTTACGCACAAATTTGTTAGAATGTTTCCTTTCATTTTAAAAAACTGATGTTGCACTTATTTTATTTATATCTGCAAATGATTTTGCTTGAAATTTTAGTTTTCCGCTTGACTTTTGTTGTGATGGCTAAGTTAATGAACCCTCAGAAATTGCTGCTCCTTTCAATAATGATTATTACTGAATATGGGTTAGGTGAAACTGGAATGTTACTGTTGTAAAAGAACAGTTCAAGTGGTTTATATTTTGAGAAGTTCCTCAGGGGATTGATCACGTGAATGGTGCACCTCCTAAAATGTAGATTCAAGCATGAGCTGTAATGAGTAACCCATTGACACAATTTTCTGGCCATGAGCTCTAACATTCATTTATTTCCAACAAAAGTGTTTGCACCTGAAACAGTATGTTTATAAACTTATTTTGCAGTCTGCCTATTAACGTTTCACATTGGTCAAGCTGTTTATAAATTTTAATCTTAGAAAGCAATTTGCATAATTTTTTTCAAAGCTCTCTACACTTTTTAATACTTCTAAGTATTTGTTGTAGATTTTGCTTTTGAAATGGGTAGTTATAAAGTCATCTTGAGTTTATCTCTGAATTTCTTAGTTAAGTTCCTAGTTAAAAATAATAGAGTAATCCTAAAAAAAAGCCTGATTATATTGCCCGCATTCCTATCTATTTTTTCCGTTTCTGTTGTAATGTTTCCTGGCTTTGCACGGGATGTTAATGAGAATCCAAATATTCTGGAAGAATGCAATCCATACTAATATCTTTTTTATTGCAGTTTGTATTTTATCCTGTTGAGCAGTCTGCCAAGATGTTCATTTGTTCTTTACAATCTATATTCGGCCAACAACCTAGCACATGTAGTAGCACAGTGTATCTGCCTTATTTCTCAGTCACTGTGATGTAACAGCATAACCAATTCATAACCATTCGTTATTTCTGTCTTTCCTAATGCTCAGCAATCTAGGCTGCTCTATATTTATTGTAACAGCTATAGATGATCTGAATCCATTGAAAATAGATAATGAATTACTCTGTTTTTCTCTATATTTCTATTTCTACTAAATTTATGTGGAAGTTCTCATGGTATAGAAGCAAGTCCTAGTCCAACAACTCTCTCTACTCCTTTTTTAATTCCCTCTGATAGATTCTCCTCCTTCTCGATCCAGCCAGATGGAGGAACAATTTATCCACCAAAAAGCTACTATTACTATTCCACCTTTCAAATTCCTAATGGTTTTTCTAAATGATTTGCCAAACACTGCATTTCTCGTTTGATAATCCCAAATCAGCTGTTTACAGTTAACGGATTTGACACGTTTGATGGCTCCTCTTCCTGCTTGACATCAACAGCCAAACTTCATTAAACCTCAGCTACGCCATATGGAAACCAATAATAGACAAAAATCTATTAGCCGCTTTATACTCCATTCCCCTGACAATTTTACTTCTTCTTCTTTCCTCAGAATCAATTGCTACAATTTTGGATGCCCTCGCCAAATGCGTTCAATCCTCAATTCTGCCTCATGCACTTGCTCCTGAAGGTTCAAAAACTGAAAATATTAGCTCGGTTCTTTACATAAGTTGAATATAGAGCTTATATTGTGAGAATATATCATCCATTACCCTTGCAAACAATCCCATCTTCCATGCTCGCACCAAACACATCGAGATGGATTTTCCTTATTTCAGAGGCCACATAGCTTCTAAAACTCTTACCATTTGTCATCTAGCAACCGGTAATCAGGCTGCTGACATTCTCATCAAATACGTCTCTCAAGCTTACTCAAGTTTCTTAATGAACTTCGGATTCAGTGACTTGATTTCTTTGTTGGAGGATGAATAACAACCTAATTCGGCTATCAAACTAGCACATGGAACAGCACACAGTCTCTGTCCTTATTTCTCAGCAATTGTGTTGTAACCGCATAACAAAATCAGAACCATTCATTTTTTATTTTTGTACCTCTCAATGCTCAGCAACCTAGGCTGATCTATATATACTGTGACATATTTTAGATGATGTGGTCCTCTGAATAAGTATAATGAGTTATTCCATACTTCTCTGTATTTCTGTTTCTACTAACGTTTCCTGGTTCTCAGTTCTGGGAGATGCAAAACACTTAATTTTCTCATTATCAGATGTGGATGAATTTACATGGAATGCTCAAAATCAACTAGAAATTGTTGACGTGGTTCAAGCTTTTATTGTTGGATGCTTGCAGGATGATATACTACCAAAACTGTTGGCTACAAGTGGATCACATGAAGATCTTTTCAAGAAAGAGATAGCAAAGTATGATTCAATCCGTGAAGAAATTGCCCAAAATATAGAGGCACAAGAGCAGCTATTGCTTCAAATTCAGGTAAAGCATAGCATCCTTCTGTGCAGAATGTGATTTTTTTTAAATTATTATTATTATTATTTTGGCAGTGAAAGATCAAAATGAAAGAGGGATTTTTTTAGAGGATTTTAAGAATAGTTTTCTGCAGAATTTCAGTCATTTAAATAGATAATTATAGTAGGACTTGATCTAATCCATAACTAAATAAACTTCAAAAAGCGAAAAATCTTATGTATATTAAGGATGTGCTTGGGGCAGCTATAACTATTTCAAAAAGCAACTGTGAAGCTGTTTTTTTGGATTTATTATTGTTAGAAAGAAGTTAATGGTGAAGCAGTATGGATAATCTGCTATGCTGCAGCTATTGAGAAAATAAAGATTGTAATGTCTTTATGTATGTATTAACTATAAGTTCGTTGTTTCGAAAATAATTTAAACTGAACAACATAAATAAATTTTAACAGTTAAAAAAAAATCATAAATTTATTATTATACTACATCTGGTATAATATATCACTTAACACATAATAATATGATAATAAAAATTACAAGTAATTTATTATAATTAATGCTATTATAACATCATTCTTCATGTCCAAACAATCAAGTTTTTTGGAGAATTTTCTTTTCAGAGTTTCTCTTCAGGCATTATCACTATTTGAAGTCGATTCTTCACTATCATCAACCCATTTAAAATAATTACAATCATCTATTATGGGAGACCTATAAAATCTTCTCACATACATAGCTTCTTGTCCTGAAGTATACTAGGAATATTGCATATCCAGTTGCAGTGTATAACTTTAGAAACATTTAAATTTCTTGAACTCATTTCATGAGAATGCAAAGTCTTAAGGCTTAATCAAAAAATCACATTATATGTGTGATATAATGAGTAAGTAAATAAATAAAATAAGGGCTTTGAGTTAACATAAAAATATGCATAATCAACCGCTATATGAAGGCGGATGACCAATAAAAAAATGTGATCTTGGTTGCCTTTAAGCATTTATTTCCAAACTCATATATGTCGAAAAAGAAAACAAGCTTAAGGTCATCCAGAGGAATCCCTAGACATATGACTTATCATAAATCTTACGAAAAAAAAACTAAAGCAAGTCTTAACGCAACAACACAACATAATATTTAATATTTTTTTGGATTCAACAAAATTTCACAATTCACAAATCATTGATGAAATAAATAAATACAAAAGAAAATAACTCAAGCAAAATTAAATGTCTATGGGTTGTTTGTTTGGGAGAATTTGTAGTTTACTATAAATTTTTTGTAGGGATTTTAGAAAATTATATGTTTAGTTTGAAGAATTGCAAATATAATGTAAAGTATGAATGAATTTGAATTTTAC
This sequence comes from Phalaenopsis equestris, assembly GCF_001263595.1. Lineage (NCBI taxonomy): Eukaryota > Viridiplantae > Streptophyta > Magnoliopsida > Asparagales > Orchidaceae > Phalaenopsis > Phalaenopsis equestris. Next base: position 966,427 of record NW_018164855.1, read on the forward strand.
ACTTTACTTCTTTTTGATCGATTTGTAAATTCAGTCCATTTGGCCAAATTTGAGATTTACATCGATCATCTATGTAAAATATTATCGGCAGACCGCCGCTTGCCCTCGCCGCCATTCGCCGCTACCCTCTATCTGTCTGTTGCCTCCTGTTGCTACATGTCATCAATCACAACCCCACATTGTTGTCTGTCACTGCTATCACCCGCAGTCCACCATCATTGGCCAATCAACGTAGCCGCCACCCACTATTTGCGACACGTTGTCCGCCGTAAGACACCAATTGTCAGCTGCCAGCATGCTGTGGTTTGTTGAAACCCCGCAACCACCATTTGCGGACTGTCGTTTGTCGTCTCCCTATCGTTGAAGCAAATCGTCGCTGCCTCTGTTCGCCATCAACAACCCAATCCTTTGTTCGCATCCACCTCCCGACGTCGCAGCTTGCTACAGCAGCCTGTTGCTTCTCGCCGTTAGCTGCCGCCGCTTGCCATTGCCCATTGTCGTCTCCTGCAGCACGCCCACCGCCCTTCCACTATTCGTCTTTGTCGCCATCTTCTGCTGCAGCTTGACAGATGCCATCCGCTGCTCGCAGTTCACTATTGTTGTCTGTTGTTCTTAGCCACCCTTCGTCAGTCGCCGCTGCCAAATACTGCCTGTCATTTGCCAATAATATTTTATATATTTTGAAATACATTATTTTCAACCTACTTCAAACCAAACAAAAAAAATATAAAGGCTTATGTTTATTTTACGGTGAACAAAACAAATATTTCAATTACGATGCATTACTTCTATATTACATTCATTTTATATTGCATTACATTTTCAACAAACAAAACAACCTCTAAAGTACACAACAGAAATAACCAGGAATATAAGATTCACTCATCAAATAAAGCATTTGTAATATGTTCCCTTAGTTGAACCATAATCAGCTTCACCATCCTGAGGGGTGATCCTCAACGTCTTCGTTATCCATTATTGATAGACCAACCTTGTTTTCATAAGCCTCATGTGGAATATATGTGTGATATGTCTCTAAATTATTAAATTTAATGTCATATTTTGAAGGATATTGTGGTATATACTTGTGTAAGACAAACTCCTATATATTGAAACACATAGCAGCATAAAAATTATCCAAAAGAACGCTAGGGCCATATGACTCATCATAACCAAAAAAAAAAATTTTATCCTCTTAATAACATTTAAAAAATTGCATGACATCCACATCCATTCTTGGATTTTAAACCAAAGCTTCCAAACCACCATTGCATATCTCTATTGTAATAGCAGATCATATAGTATCAATTTGCATGACATCTACATATATCAATCTCAGCAATTTTTTTCTTTTTGAACATTTATGGCCAATAATCCTTTGCTCACACCCTTTGTTTAAACACTAACCAAACATACCCAAATTTTATGTTGTTGACTACTTGCCCAAGCCCACCACATGCAATTTTTATGTAATATCAACAACAAAACAAAGTAGAGGGCAATGCACATTAAACGGTAGGCTAGAAGGAAGAAAGAAACCAAAAATCAATTTGAAAACCATCCTCATAACCCCAAGCCAAACCAATGCAATCAGAGACATTCACATATAAGCCATAACCAATCGCACCCAACCGCCACACAGTAAGATGAGAGCCGTATAAGTCCCCCCAATGCCCCATCATTTCATATTGCAGTATACCAAAAAATCCAAATGAAATCAGAGAAAGCCATAGAGAAGCTATAACCAATTACACCTGAACGCATAGAGAGGGAAGAGAGTCCCATAAGTCTCCCATGCTCATGAATTCACATTTCTACACCAAAGAAACCAAAAAAATCACAGCCCCAAAATCTGATGATCTGATTAGGAGAGTAGATGTTTAAGATTTGATTTATGTAAGGAAAGATAGAGGTAAGCCTGAAAAGATTTGGGCATATTGTATAAAAATGATCTTAATCTATTAAAATCAAGTGAAAATATGACACAATGGAGAAAAAAGGATTATTGTATCTGACTCCACGTAGTGGGATAAAGGCTTGTTGCTGTTGTTGTATTTTTTATACAGTTATTACAGCTTGCTTGCTAAATACCTTACTCTACCTTTCCCTATATCACTGCGGTTATTTACTCGTGTTTTTTTCTGTGTTTTCTCTCTTGCTCATGCCAACATCACTTTAATTTACACTCATTTAGTCCTCATTTAGTCCTCATCATAGGTTAACTTTTTCGTGCTAAAAAATACTTGCCACATGGTACAATCAATCCTACCCCTGCCAACTCTCAACCCCACCAACCTTCATCCACCTTAACACTAAGTATTTCCTTTACACATAATTAACATGAATAGATAAATTTGAAGAATTGTAGTTGTTCGATCCAATAATTTTAGAGGGCCATCACTCTTTGATCTAGTAAGATTTAAGCATTGCGATAACTGATCTTTGATCCAGCCAACTGTTATTCCTTGTTTCATGTAAAGCTTAAAGACCTTTGTGTATTCAATCTTTAATTCATCTGGAATTTTGCCTCTCTGTGCTGCTCTTTGATCTAGATAAAGGGAATCATCATTATTTTCACTAATTACTCACAATAAGAAATTCAGTAGTGATTCTTGGATCATTATCGGATGATTGACATCATAATTGTTAGGTGAACATAAGCTCTTCAATGCATCGAAATCCTCTGAATTCTCACAAGAGGAGCCTCAAATGTCACGGTTGCTTTTATAACCATCAATTAGAAAAATAAGAAAATAAGGATAAATATAAATAGAAGACACAAGTAGTAACTTCTTGAAAACGTTTTAAAGACTGCACATGAATCATTAAGGCGATCATTGTTTTTTATTTGGTTATTGTGAGGACTTGCGACCATCTATCTTTGATCCAATTAAGACAAAGGACATCCTTGATGTTGATTTTATATCCAGCTAGAGTTTGAAGCTCTTTGTACTGTCTTTTTTTTTTTATCCCATTAAAGTTTAACATCCCTTAATTGATCATTGATCTAAGTTTATGGAGACCAAAATAACCTGACTAAAAATATGGCGATGATTGTTGAAGTTTCACAGGGTAATATGCATTGTGATTGTTTTGTGGCTCTAGTGCCATGGTTACATTTAATACCATTGTTTGGTCACCAAAAAGTGTTTGAATGTTAAATATTATTCACCTAAGTCACGGATAAATAAGAAACCAAATATGCATGCAAACCAAGTAAATGAGGAAAGGGAAGTTTATTTGATCAAAATATTTATCATTTTGCTAAACGAGATCAGTCTAGGGAGCTTCATAAGATCTACTATTTTGAAGGGTGAATAAAATGATGATTCATTGGACTAGAGTTAAAACACATATTTAGATATGAGCAACTCAAATTCCAAACCCCATTAAGGATTTGTTTGGGGCCGTTGTAGTTTTTTATATAGGCATTGTGATGTTATAGTAAGAAAATCAACTTTTTCAAAAGTTATGGTGATTCATGCTCAGATAACGTGATATGCATCTAAAAATTGAAGTTTACATGTTATATATATATATGTAAATACATAGGAATTGAGCGGTATGCTAAGTAAATCTTTATATATATATATATATATATATATATTCAAAAAGTCAGATAACAACTTTCTTATAATCATCAAACTTTAATAAATATGGCGGCCAGAAACAGCTTCTTAACACGAAAAATTATAGAAAGCAGCAAGTAACTGATTCAATAAGTAGATTTGTGGTGACGTACTAAAACGCAAAACATGCAGAAAATTGTCCCAAATAGACTATCATTTTGACATGATATAAAACATGAGTTTGAATAATTAACTGAAGGAAGGGTTTAATCTCCCAAAGACTACCCTATAACCTAATTAGAATTCACTGGTAAACATACGAATAGGGCCCATTTAAATATTAATAGTAATTCTTTGTATTGGTTATGGGGCCATCTAATATGCAACTATGAATAATTTTGTGCAAAATCTTCTTAAACTATTTTATTAGTTTGGGATCCAGAACATATGTGTGATACATTAAATCTCCCATCAGCTACAAAACTTGAATTATAGAAGTTGATGGTTTATATGACTTAATATGGGGGTGACTTGGGTTTTTATTTCAGAAATATTTATTTGTTTAAGAACTAAATATATTTTAAAATTATTTATTAAAAGTAACACAAATAATTCATGGTGAAGTAAAGCGTTCAAAATAGTACAGATAAGGACAACCAGAGCGGTTTTTATGTTTTTTGGCTTGCAAGCCTACGTCCATGCTTAGGTGCAATAAGTCATCTAGGATTCTTGTGAAAAAAAAAGTCTTAACACAGGAACTGAAGCTTGTACACCTTTTTTGTTGGGGGAGTCGTACTCTTCACCTTAGTTGCAGGCAACAGTATCATTTCTAAGCCTGTGAACCAATGAAAAATTAGTACTAGAAGAAAGTGCAGATTTAGATTGATTTTGCATGTGGATTCTTTATGCCTTAATATATATGTGTGTGTGTGTGTGAGCCAGTGTTTCATAGGGCGGTCCAATTTAAGTCAATAATTTGAATTAGGTTAATTTAATCAATTAAATATGTGAAATAATTCAAGTTTTAGCAAGTTATAGTAAACTTATTGTATGGTGAAATTTTCATCATTAACTTTGCGGGGGCCTGAAAAAGTGTTTGTGGGGGCCAATATTAATCAATTTTCATAGGTCACACAACAGTTTGCTGTAGGCCCGTTTAATGTGTGGGGACCTGTAATACTTAACTGATGCTCATAAATAGTATTAATTCTCAAATTTTATTTTTCAAAATATCTGTCACCTATTTTTTTAATACTGTCATGGTTAACTTATGGTCCTACAATCATGAGGATGGTGTTATGCATACTGAAAAAGGAGCGATCAATCAAGACACCTCACGGAGGATGGTGAGGAAACAACTTTTTGATATTTGGCGTGAAGGCCAAGTTGTGTGTTTAGAATTCAATATATCAGGAGAACGCTCATGTAAAGTGGGGGAAAAATCGAGACAAGGAATTAAGTTAAAAAAACAATCTAACTTAAAGAATGCGCGTGAATCATTGAGGGGCCATCAACTTTGATTTGATTAGTGTGAAAACTCACACACATTTTACTTTGATCCAATCAAGATAAAGGCCACCCTCGATGCTGTTGATTTGTGATCCCAGTAGGTGTTTTACATCTTTTGCATTATTGATTTCTGACCCGGCTGAAGTTTTTCTTCCCTTACTCAATTTTTGTTCTATGTCTAGGGAGGGATATCTTTCATGTTGGTGGTTGGGTTTGCTAAAAAATAATCCAACAAAAAATATTGTAGCTTGAGGAGCTTGGATAGGTCAGGTTTTGGATTTGAATGAGGATTTGTTGAGAAAATTAATGAATGAAGGGGGCTTTGCCTGTTATAATGAACTGGAGTAATAAAAATGTTAGTTAAGATTCTATGCATGAAGGGGATTAAAGTTGGGTGATGTGAAGTAGGGTTCCAAGTGTTTTGAGTTTTTATGGCTTTGCTTTCCTGGATGGTGTGATGCATGAGAAATAAATGTGGGTGACATATCAAAACGAGGGAAATGAATGGGAGGGAAAAAGTTGGCATATTCTGAACGCACAAAGGTATCGGATTGAGGATGAGGTTGTGTAGATTTTTTAGTATTTGGATTCCTTACGGTCCTACCAATCATGAAGATGAAGTTATGCATGCAAAAAAGGAAACAATCAATCAAAACACCTCACGAGGGATGGTGAGGGAACAATTTTTTTTTAGTGGTTGGCATATATACAAGGTGTAAGCTTAGAATTCAATAATGCTACGATAATGCTCACAAAAGTGGTGGTGGAAAATCAAGAGAAGGAATTTTGTACATTTTATAATGAATATTTTTAACTTTGCTACGAAATGGGGGTTAGTGCTAGCTGGGGATAGGAGAGAGACAAAGAAGGGGGAGAGAGGAGAATAATCGTTATAGTATCTTAATGTTCATAAGAGAAGATTAGAACCTGTTATATAGACTATATGGGTTCACACAAAGAATGGAATTATCAGGCTAGTAAAAGGACTTAAATGTCCTTGTTTATGAGATAAACATGATTTTAAATAACCGTGAATTATAAGATAAATCTGAAACATGACAAACTTGGTGTAACAATGTAAGGTGTTGATCCTATGTGGATATTGCTGATCATATTGTGCTCTGCATCACTACTGCTTTTCCAAACATAGCCTACTGCTTTTCCAAACATAGCCTACTTTTCTTTATGTAGATCATGGCATGGAGTTGTGGTCTTTGAAATGACGGTGATTCAAATTTGAAAGTATGAATTGGATGAAGAAACTACGGTTTTTTATTTTATTATTGAATGCAGATGAAAATGTGGATTATTTTTTGTCATCTGCTTAGGTTACTTTCTCTGTTTACTTTCAAGTCCCCATTACATTGTTTACCGTGAAGTTTGCACTATTGCCATAAAACATGGCTTGTTAGAAGTGATGAGAAGTCTCTTTGCTTTCCTTTCTTATATCTGGCTAGAATGCGTCATTTCTCGTGTTTGAGTTTCTTTTGTATTTCAGGCACAAAATGAAGAGTTCGCTGCCATATTTAATCTCGAAGATTATAAAGGTTCTCATCCTTTATTCCTTTCGTTTTATTTAGAGTTTTATGTTATCAAGGCATCTGGTTTGATCTTCTGGTAAATCTTGATCAAGTATGCCTGATAAAATGTGATGCACTTTTCAAAGTCAGTGAGATGCCAGCTTTCTTTCATAAAGTATTAGGGACAATTACATACATAGCACCCGAAACATTGTTATTTACAAATCTAGCACCTTCTGTCATCCATTTTTCAAATTCTCACTCAAAATATCAAAATTCATGATAAAACCCCATATTTTTCATTTTTATCTAATTCACAATGGTTTGATTGTGACACACGTAAATACATTGGTTCACTGGTTCAAAAATATCAGCTGTGTGCTAGAGTTTGTAAATAACAATATTTCAGGTGCTATGCATGTAATTATCCCAAATTATTAATGATGAAATCATGATAAATCGGTTACACCTTAGATTTTCTTATCAAATGTTCGAGGCCATGTTAGTCTGTCTTTAATTGATTTTCTAATAAGGTAAGTAAATATTCCTAGCATGCAATTTGCTAAAAGAAGCACAGCATTAGCTTCTGTCACTGCGTTCAGACAGAACTTAAATCAAGGTGTGGTTGTTTCTTTTTCAGAGTAAGTTTTAACTGTGGAATTCTGTGGACACCTGGTTTATTTTGGAACTTGTTATTCATTAAGTACAAATTTATCATTCTTAATCACTTTCAGTCCTTGTGTTTTTCTTTTTAATCAAACGAGAAATCTGAGAAAAAACATTGGATTGATTATTCTGCATATTTAAATTAGTTCTGCATATGACACTAAATAGGATGCAATGGAGAAAAATGATTCATGTTGCCAGCCCCACGTAGTGGGATTAAGGCTTTGTTGTTGTTGTTGTTGTTGTTGTTGTTGTTGTTGTTGTTGTTGTTGTTGATTGTCAAAACTTTCCTGAGCTAAAACGAAGTCCTTATGACCAGCTGCTCGTGACAAATGCTACAAACAAATTGCTGCTGCCATAGCAAAATATCAAGAAATTAAAGACAACATCAACGAGGGAATGAAGTTTTATGTTACTCTCCAGGTATCCATCTTCTGTTCTAATCCGACCAATCTCAAATGAAAACTGCCATGCCTTTCCTCTCTGCTTTTAAACTATCATGTTGTTCATTTCATGAAAGGAAAATGATCCTACCTTCACGGACAAAATATTCAATGGGAATTTACATACATAGCATACAGTTTTTATGTTTTTACTCATCTCTCACCTAAACATTCATATTTACACACACAACACTCAAATCATTAATATTACATAAAAAATTAACACTATTGTCACTTTTTAAAATAGAAACACACATTTTAATTTATAGGTTTAAAGCACCAAAGTAATATATATTTAAATGTAAAATTTTAGGTGCGAGACAGGTAAATACATAGGAAATGCTTTAACGTATGTAAATTTCCTAATATTCAAAATCTGAAAGCTTTCCTATCTCTCTCCCAATAGGATGCAGTAAACAATGTGAAGCAGCAGTGCAGTGACTTTGTTATGACCAGAAACATTCAGTGCCGCGAAATGCTCGAGGATGTGCAGAGACAAATGGCTGGGCTAAACTTTGGTTCGGGTCCGTCGAACCCCTCAAGAACCGGCTCCCATCCAGCAACGGATCCACAATCGGCATCCCGGTTCTCCTTTAAGTTACCTTTTTTCCACCAACCCGCTCAGCACCCAAGGCCTGAGTTCTCTCAGCCATCATATCCAAATTACACGCCGCAGCTGCCACAGCCGCAGCCGTCTTACCAGCAGGATGCCAATCAGCCACCCAGCCATGACAACAGCCAGCCAGCTTTCACAGGT
>NW_018164855.1:975695-987289 GCF_001263595.1 Phalaenopsis equestris
CCAACCTCAAACACTCAAACCCACCCCCCCCCCCCCCCCCAGCCGCAGCCGTCTTACCAGCAGTATGCCAATCAGCCACCCAGCCATGACTACAGCCAGCCAGCTTACCCAGGTTGGCGTGGCCCGTATTATAACACACCGCCACAGCAGCCGGGTACCGGACACCCCCCGCCGCCGCCTTACAATGTTCCTCAGAATTATCCACAGGGCGGTTATTACCGTCCCCAGTAGAGCATCAGTCTCAACGCTTGCATATATCTAAACATCATTTATTGTAGTCCTCTTGTGATGATTTATCTTTTGTTGTCCAAATGATGTGAGATATTTGTAAATAAATTTGTCATAGTTTGCTTCTTTCATGTCATGGATTGTTATTTAAAACTTTATACAAGGAGACGTTATTTGTTTTGTAAATATGGATATTTATGCTTTTTTGTTTGATCTTTTCTATTGAACTTTTCAGGCACATTGTCATAGCTTGTGAAGGCTTTTGGCCCTGGATTCCAGTGGAATCCTTTTTCTTAGGGGGCATTTACATTCATACCACCCAATTCCTATATATTTAGGTATCCAACAACTTTACTTTCACATTTATACCCCCCAAATCATTCAATATCACATCCAAATTCCTGAAATACACCTTTTCTTGAAACTTGATGTTTATATGTTAGATACGTAAATACATGTGAATCGAGCGGTATGTATGTAAATATTCCTTTTTTTTAATTATTTGAGTGGGATGATGAGATCTTCAGTTTATCAGTTTCAAATCTGATGAAATATGTAGTTTGCATTAAGCCCAATTATGTTATTAGTTTGGTTCTTGCTAGAAAATTTGGATTCTATACACTTATCCTTTATCTGAGTGATTATAGCAGAACATTTGGACAGTTTGATAGCCTTCAGATTTGAATTAATGTAATGTCAGTTCTAATTGATTAAATGCATATCTTCATCTATTTTATTTATCTGCTAATTCAAAGTTTGTTACCTTAGAAGCTCATAAGTGGTGGAGAGATAACAAGTAAATGGAGCTGTATAGCATTTGTGTGCCACCATCACCATGTCAGTCTGGTGAGGATGAGGTAAGCAAAGCATCAATTCCTGTTGTTACTTCCACTCTGCAATTTACTATTCAAATATCTGTTTTTCTAAGAAAATAACTGCACTTTTACATATATATCAGCCAGTGTAGGAATTTGCAGATGCATACCACTCAATTCTTATATTTACATATTTGACAAATTTTAGGCGCTAGATATGTAAGTATATATGAATAGGGTTGTGTGTATGCATATGCGTCTGAAATATAATGAGACAATAAAATGATTCTATAGTAGTTGATTGTTGTGGGGTTATCACGCATTGGCTTTTTATGCACTAGCTTTCCATCTAATGATTTTTTATAAATAGATTCACATGGAATACTAATTTATAGTATTGCAATTCATGATGATATGAAAACTGTTTTGTGGTTAAATTGTTTCCTAAGATTGTTGAAGATATTTCATCACCTTTTTAATGCATGGATATGGATATAGAGCATGGATTGTTGAAATGTTTTATTAGTTTATTAAACCAAGATTTTATTTATCGAAATGCAGTGGCCATCATTTCAAATTTTGGATGTGGAACATGATGTAAATGAGCACTTGCTTAATACTTTTAAATTTGGTGGATATTGGACCAAAGTCAAAAACCAAGAGAGGAAGAAAACATAGGACTATGAAGATTCAAGAAATTACGTTGAGTCCTCATTCATTAGAAAAAGGGATTAAAATGATTTTCGGTTGGATAAGCGGGCATCAATTCAAATTATATTATCATATTATTGGAGTTACACTAAAGGATTTCAACTTACTTGCAAGTGATGATGATGCTCTTGCAATGAGTGTAAGTTTGGAGGGGAGAGTAGTGTTGAGATTGTGATTGTGACTTTAGAGAGTGTAGGAGTGAATATGCATTCACGAGGTGTTGTTCCAAGCGATGACAATAGGACATTCTCTGTAGTTTCAGCTTTTGACATATAAAATGAACACATTATTCGGGTCAACTCCAACCAGAATTTTTCTAGTTGATTTCAGGTCGAGGTGGTGTGTTTGACCATTTTGACACCTGTAATTTTCATGCACGGGTCAGACTAGAAGTCGAGCATAGGGCTGATAAAAATTGACGTGACATACCAGCTCGACCTAAAAAATTCAGTTAGGAATACTAACTCAATTAATTTTATGGTTGAGTTAAGGTTGGCCCGCCAAGCCAAAATTAACGGGAGTTTGACTTTAAATTAATATACATTTTACCTTAATACTTGTTTTGCCTTCTGTTAAATAGGGTTATATAGGTCTGATTGGGACCAGCGGGTTGCAGGCAGGTTGAGTTCATGTTGAACTTTATGACTCGATTAATTGATGCGAAAGATTCAAGCTAAACCCAAGTCAGACCCACGAATACAATTTGACACTCAAAATAAATAAAAAAAATAAAATTCATCGAAGTGTTGTTTCACAAAAATAGACTACACAAGTGCATCTAAACCGTCAAGATGATTGAGACTTATCCCGTTATATATATATATATATATATATATAAACTAATCTGGACTTAAAATTACTTTTGGGAATCACCCAGAATTCAGGAATAGATAAATACATTTTTTTTATTCTCTTAGCCCCATCATCTTCATAGAGGTGTCAAATCAGATTCATGTGTCGGGGTCGGTTTAACCTAAAATTGCTTGATCCAAAAATAACCAGAAATTTTAAATGGACAAAAAGTCCAAATCAAGCTCGGCTGACATAAACCTGACCCACATAACTTGTTTAACAAAAACCTTAATATTTATTCAGGTCATTTTTTTGGTTGTCGGGTTGATTTTAAGTCAATTTCGAGTTTGGTTTGCAATTCAAACATTATTTAAAAATTAAATGAGTTGGGATTCCTAACGCAAACCTTACAAGAAAATTCAGGTCTGCTCCAACTTGAATTTTTCAAGTCGAGCTCAGATTGAGGTGGTTTGTTGGGTCAATTTTTGACATGACTTTCATGCACAGGTCATATCAGAAGTTAGGCCCAATTATGATAAAAATTGACCTGACTTAAAAATTTTGAGTCTGGTTAGGAATCCCAACTCATTTAATATTTTTGGTTGAGTTAAGGCTCACCTGCCAAGCTAGAATTGACATGGATTTGACACTAAATTGTTATAAATTTGACCCTAATAGTTGCTATGCCTTATTTTAAGAAAGATTATGTGAGTCTAGTTCGGATCAGTGAGTTGCAGACAGGTTGAGTTCATGTTGGACTTTATGACTCGATTAATAGATCAATCAGCTTCAAGTTAAACCTAAGCCCAACCCACTAACTCAATTTTACACATATAGTGATGTATTTGAAAACTGGTTGGATCAAACTGAGCAAATGTAAAATATATCATAAATAAGGTACCAAGTGAGTTTACGATTTACTAAAAATATTACTATGTTCATAAAATTTTAAATTTAACATTAAGTTTTATAAAACTTTTCCATTCCAAATATAATATAATCAATTTGCATACAATTAAACCACCCCAAAAATGGTGACAGTTTTATAAAACTTTTCCATTCCAAATATAATATACTCAATTTACATACAATTAAACCACCCCAAAAATGGTGTGTGGTACACACACATATGTATGTATGTATGTATGTCTGCATATCCAAAAATAAATTAAGCAACGAGAAAACCTAAATATTAAATGGGCTTCATGGACTTAATGAATTGAGTCTACCAACTGAATATTCAGTCGTCTGACGCCGACCCGATCAATAGTGCTTGAACCTTTGAAAGTAACAAACTTCGGAGCTCCTTGCCGCTCAGAGGATTCTACGCGAATTACGTCAACATTCGTATGAATTCCTTAGAACGAGTCTATGCAGCTATAATTTGAATGCAAGTTCTTTTAGCCAAACTCTCCTACACTGCCCTAGTTCTTATTCCAAAGTTGCAGAAGCTGGTTGAACTTTTCCACCAAACTCATTGTTAATTACCTAGCTGCACCAACGAGCTCGACGTGCGGCTCTTCAAGACAGAAGGATGAGAACTTCAGCCTGTTGGCATACATATTATCATTTATTAACAACAAAATAATCCATGCCAACAGTCTTATCTAAGACCCCTATGGAAGTACATGGACTTTTTAATATATATAAAGAAAGCTTTCTCATTATCTCACTCTCTCAAAATTCCCCATTTTTTTATACAAGAAATATCCGGTGGAAGAAAACTCCAATCCTCCCCTTCTCCACGAAACCGCGCACCATCGTCCTCTAATTCAACGCACTTTCCCCATCTCTTCTCTGCCGGCGATGGCGCCGCCGCCGCCGCCGTCCGTTCCCGCCGCCCAACAAGTGCTACAATTCCTCAGCACCGTTCTCTCTCAGCGTGGCCCTACCTCCCTCCCTTACGCCGAGGAGACCAAGTGGCTCATCCGCCAACACCTCGTCTCCCTCGTCGAAACCTACCAGTCGCTCCGCCCAAAAGTCTCATCATTCACCCACAACGATGGCCGAACCCTCAATCTCCTCCAGGCCGACGGCACCATCCCCATCGTCTACGATGGCGTCGTCTACAACATTCCCGCCTCCATCTGGCTCGTCGAACGCTAAACTCTCATTCCTCCTTCCGTCTTCCTCAACCCCACTCGCGATATGGTCATCAAGCTCAATCACCCATATGTCGACCGCTCAGGCTTCGTTCATGCACCGTATCTCAAGAACTGGATCTATCCTTCCTCCAATCTCGTCGACCTCGTCCGCTTCTTATCTCAGATCTTCAGCAATGATCCACCTCTATACTCCCGCCAACACCCCAGACCTAACCCTAACCCTAATACTATCCCCTCTCCCTCATCCTCGGCGAATCACTCGATCTCCAGCTACACTCCTCGGCCGCCAGCTCTGCCCGCTGAGGATCCATCCGAGGTGTTCCGCCGCAACGCCATGAAGAAAATCGTGGACACCGTTCATGCTGACAGCGCCGCGCTTCGGAAGATTCAAGAGGGGGAAACGGACGGACTCCTTGCCACCCAAGCTACGCTCCGGCGGCGGGAGGAGGAACTCGCGCGCGGGCTTCGCGACTTGGTTGGCGAGAAAGAAGGACTGGAGCAGATGCTTCAGTTAGTCCTTATGAACACTGACGTCCTCGAAGCATGGATGAGGGAGAATCAATGGAAGTGGAATGGTGATGTTGATGCAGAAGACGCATTTGAGCCCGTTGATGCTCTTTCTAAGCAGATGCTGGAGTGCACGGCGGAAGACCTTGCGGTAGAGGACACCGTGTACTCTTTGGATAAGGCGTTTCAGGGCGGCTCAATTCCATTCGACATGTATTTGAAGAATGTGAGGGCGTTGTCGAGGGAGCAGTTCTTCCATCGTGCTCTGGCGACGAAGGTGAGAGCTGCGCAGGTGCAGGTGCAGGTCGCAAACATGGCGGGTAGAGCTTCACTGTATACTTCGTAAGGAGGAAGGAGGTCAGTTTAAATCTTCCAGTTTGTATTCATAAATTAACATTCTTGTTAGTTGTTATATATATATATATATATATACATATATGAATTGTGGTCATTAGGTTTGTTGGATTGGCTATTTGAATGAAGTAATAATTCAGTGATGAATAAACTTTGTATGTGGTATAAGTTGTGAAATTGTAGTTGGATTGGCACTGAAAGGAGAATGAATCAAGTTTCTATTGAGGATTTCTGGTTGTGACCACTCCATGCAATTAATTGAAGGGAAATTTACATGCATACCACACAATTCTAATGTATTTACATATGTGTTGAATTCTAAGTTGTGTTTTGTGAAAACATAACTCGAGAGTTAGAGCTGGGAAAAGGAGGATGATAGAGATAAAGTAATTAAGGATGTTCTTGTAGAGAAACGGGGAGTGGTCCCTTTATTTGTCATTTTTGCCTCTTATTTTATAGAGGCACATTTGTACAAATACAGAAAGGAGAGAATATAGAAATCCTCTTTAATACAATGAATATGCTAATTTATAGTGCTGATTTATTACCAAATCTGTTTTACAATTAGAGTTTGAATATGTCGGTAACCAGCCAGTCGAGTTGTTTGGGTTCAGTCGACTGAGACGACCGGTTGAATGACGATTGCGCTTGCCGAAGTAGAAGTTGGTCGGTCGACTAATTGCGATTGAGCTTCTTTGTAAGTAGCTTGGGCGGTCAGAGCTACAGGCGTGATCCATCGATAGAGTCTTTCACCATAGCATGTTGGTTGACTCCGACCGAGCGATCGGTTGTTGAATGATCTACTCGGTTCATGTTCCTTCAATCTGATACTTCAATTTTTTGGCTGCTATCCTGAACTGTTCGATTGCTTTGTGATTTGTGTCATTGGTTTTCGTGTATACAATATGCAACACCCAAAGTTTGATATTTGCACTTATAACACCTGGTTTTCATAAACATATGCATGAAAAAAATAGTGACGGTGGTATTTTTGCTATGAAGTTAAACATTTGCGTGATATGAATATAAATATGAATGTTTAGGTGTTGGGTTTGTAAAGGCATGAGCATTGTGTGGTATGTATGTAAATGCTCCTAAATTGAAGGGCATTTACATACATGCCGCCCAATTTCTATATATTTACATCTCTAACAACTGAACTTTACTTTTTTACATTTATACAACCCAAATCTTTTATATCATAAAAAATCATCATTTTAATTTTTAAAAAGTGAAATACACATTTTCATGCATACATAGGGTGGCATACAACAACAACAACGCGCCTTTATACCACTAAGTGCGGCCGGCCAAGTGCGGCTGGCCACATGAATCCTTTTTTCTCCATTGTGTCCTATTGAGTGACATGTATGTAAAAAATATAAGTTTAGGTGTTAGATATGTAAATACATAATAATTGAGTGATATGTATGTAAATCTTTCTAAATTGAAATGTGCATGTACATAATTAAATTTACTATAGATATTGACTATGGGTGTTTGATTGTTCTAAGAATTTTTATGATTTCTTAAAATTGGATGAATTTTGTGTTAGTTTTACATGCTTTACCTACTCATGTCTTTTGGTGGACATAAACTCATCAGTGCAGCCTGGAGGACATACAAGTGTCTTATTTTTTTTGGGATAATTACGTACATAACACCCAAAACATTGCTATTTACAAAATCTAGAAGCAAGGTGATACTTTTGAACTACCAAATTGATATATTTACACATGCGATAAAATCATTGATAATTTGATAAAAATGAAAAATATGAGTTGGGGTTTCATCATGAATTTTGATATTCCAGTGAGAATTTGAAAAAAAGGATGAAAGAACGTGCTAGATTTGTAAATAGCATTATAAACAGCCCTTCTTTTGGAGTGATGTTATTGATATATATATACATATATATAATTTCCTTAAGCTTTTAGAGAATATACTTATCATCACCATCATCATAATTTACATTGCATCAATGTGGTTTTATAACTAATCTGTAAGGTCTAAAGCAACTATTTCAAGCTTCTTATTCTTCTCTTCTCGATGCAGTAAATTTTGGAGTGATTCTGATTTCTATTTTGGTTCATTTATATACATATGTACCACCCAATTCCCATATATTTACATACCTAACCCCTAAACTCTACTTTTTAGATTTACAACATCCAAATATTTCACAACACATAAAAAAATTCTACTATTTTGACTTCTAAAAATTGAGACACATCTTCGCATGCATCAGTGAGGTGGCTTATATGTAAAAATTGAAGTTTAGGTGTTACATATGTAAATACATAGGAATGGAGTGGTATGTATGTTAATCTTTCTTTTATTTTATTGAAATGTTGTCCCTTAAAGCAGCTTTATATTGTGGTTTTGTTTAGTGCCAACTAGTATGGATATAAATAGCATCATGGTGTTGAGAAGCTTGTTCTAAGCTAATTTTGAATTGGTTTCATGTATTGGATGTGAAGCAGGTAATTTTTTTTGTTTTATATTTCATTTTGATTAAAAAAAAAAGTTTGCGATTTGGACTTTTGAGCATTCTTCTTTTTGAAATTACAGTTTTCACCTTGATTTTGTAGAGCTGTTTGGTGGTAGTTTGAGACTAATTTGTATATTGAAATTTGGAAGACTTACATACATACCCCTCAATTCCTATTTATTTACATATCCTAACACCTAACTTGATATTTTTACATATATGCCACCTTATTTATGCATAAGAAGGTTTACTTTACTTTTTAGAAGTTAAAACAGTGGTATTTGTTGTGTGATATGGAAGATTTCGGTGGTATAAATGTGAAAAAGAAAGTCAGGCTGTTAGAAATGTAAATACATAGGAATTGGGTGGTGTGTATATGTAAATGCACCTTGATATTTTCCTTATTGTTGCGAGGTCGGTTACTTATTTTGTCGATTCCTCTTGTATACCAATTCAATTGGTGAGGAAATTTACATCACCTTAGATGATAGGCATACGGGATGATTGTTGTTAGGCAAAATTATATTAGGGGCATTTACGTACTTACCACCCAATTCTTATTTATTTACATTCTTATCATCCAATCTTTTATATCACACATTTAATCTTTTAAAAACCGAAGTACAACTTTTCATGCATAGGTAAGGTGGTATACTACAACAACAACAACAAGTCTTTATCTCACTAAGTGGGTCACCTACATGAATCCTTTTTCTTCAATGCGTTCTATCAAGTGTCATATTTTCATTTAATTGTAAGAGATTAAGATTTTTTTTATACAATATGTCCAATTTTTTTTGGATCTATCTCTGCCTTTCTTAACATAAGTGAAATCTAAAACATCTACTCTCCTAACAGGATCATCAGATGGTCGATGTTTAATGTGACCAAAATGTCTCATGGCATGAATCCTTTAAATCCTAGGTAAGCTGGTATGTACGTAATGTAAAAAAAATTAAAGTTTGGGGGTTAGATATGCAAATACATAGGAATTGAGTAGTATCTTTGAATATCATGTAAATCTTTCATGATATTCTGCAAGGCAAAAATTAATAGTTTTTTCTAATGATTTTTTTTTAACAAACGCATGCTTTACAATAGTTTGTTGAATAATTAATTAGTCTGGCTTTGTTATGTGCATCTGATGTGGTGCAATTATGGTCTCTTGTCCCCATTTGATTTGAATGTGGAGGGAATGAGAATTTTTAGATGAATTGTTGTAAAATCAGAAATTATTGCTTAGAATTTTTTTTTTCATTGAGATGATAGTTGGAGTAACACCTTTTGAAATTAGATACTGAAAATAGACATTAGAGGAGAAGATGCACCAAATCAAGCAGATGGGTAAAATTAATGTTGAAAGATCAATAACAACATCGCCAACTACAAATGCAAGCTTTTATCGCACTAAGTGAGGTCGACTGCATGAATCTTTTTGTGTCTTTTTGAGTGTCATATTTTTATTTAATTCTAATAAATTAAGGTCGTTTTTTATACAAGATGCCTAAGTCATTTTATGTCTATCTCTACCTTTTTTAGCATAAGTCGAATCTAGAACATCTACTCTTCCAATTGGATCATCAAATGGTCGACGTTTAATGTGATCAAAACATCTAAGGCGACTCTCTCTAATCTTGTTTGCCACTAGAGCTATGCCAACCCTTTTACTGATATATTTGTATTGTATTTTGTCTCTAAGTGTAAAGTCACTCAACAACTCTTAACCTAGTTTTGTGCTTCTTTTTTATAGACCAACATTCTGCGTCATAAAATAAAGCAGGTTTCACTGTCAACTTATAAAATTTTCCTTCAAGTCTAAGCAGTATTTTTCTATAACAAAATAGGTTTGTGCATTCCTCTTCTTTAGCTATCCAACTTGAATTCTACTCATAACATCCTCTTCTATATCACCATCACTTTGAACAATAGATCCGATATATGTAAAATGTTCACTCATTAATGATATAATTAAAATCTTAGGTAGGACTTAAATGACCTTCGATTCTGAGCTCGAACCGAACCCTTTGTGATTCTTCACTTTGACCAACCAATATACTCCAATTGATAGAATGAATGTAGTTGAAATAAGATTCATTGAAGCTGGTACATGATGCATTTGGCAGATGACTTGTCCTTCATGGAGAACTGTGTTGAGCTCAATTTTGAGTCCTAATAAATGGGTGCATTTACATCACAAAAATTTCTTATGTATTTACATATCTCACCGCTAAACTTTCATATTTACAAACATAGCAGTCCATTCTTCAATATCACAAAAAAATAAAATATTATTCTCTTTTTAAATACATAAGAATTGTGAGTTACGAATGTAAATTTTCCAAATAAATATTTTTTGTCAATGAGATTAGGACATATAAGAGCTATTAGATATTTAAAATGGGCAAGATAGAGTATGCATAGGAACATGTGTTGTATATCACTTGAAAATATATGAAGGGTCACAAAGCTAAAATGATATGTTGCTAACATAAGCTCTCTCAGAGACTTTAAAAGCAAATTTGGGGTTGAGGAGAGGAAAGTTAGCATTGGGACCACCTTCGATCTTCTTTTGAAGGATGAAGGAGAATGATACATGGTGGGTGGGCATGGTTGTGGTTTAGAGCTGAGAAGGGTTTAATGGAGGAAGATATATCACATATAAAGGTCAGCTCTCCTTTAAATTGGAGAAATTGAAGTATTGAGTATGAAACATGTGCTCGGCTTTTGTGAATGTGGTTGAGAATATTAGAGATGCAGTTGAGATGGCAACAATGGTAAGTGACGGTGGATAAGTTACGGTGCTTGGACGATGGCGAATGAGCTGTACGATAGTTGGTCTATGATATTAGGATGATGACCGTTAAGTAATGATGGTTTGGCTATGTTGCCAGGTGTTAGACAAGGCTATAGAGTTCTTCCTATCTCTCTGAATTTTGGTTAAGGTTCATTTTATATGGAGATTGAGAGTTTATTTATAATTTTTTGTTAGCAATATTTTTTTTAGTTTCAACCAAAAATCCCAAAAACTTTATCGAATTGTTCAATCATAGATTATTTTTTTAGCATTTAAGCATCTTATTGACTTTAATACAACAACAAGAAGAAGAAACATTTATCCAACTAAGTGGGGTCGGAAACATGGATCAATTTTCTCCATTGCGTCTTATGGAGTGTCATATTTTCATTTAATCCTAATAAATTAAGATCATTTTTTTTTCTACGGCATCCTTAAGTTTTTTCTGGTTTACCTCTACCTTTCTTAACATAAGTTGAATCTAAAACATATACTCGCTTAACCGGATTATCAGATGATCTACATTTAAAGTAACCAATCTAAGATGACTCTCTCTAATCTTGTCAGGCCACTCATCCACGTAAGCATTCTCATATCAGCAGCACTTAACTTCGTTTTATGCTTCTCTTTTAAAGGCCAACATTCAGCGCCAAAGAGCATTGCAGATCTCACCACCGCCTTATAAAATTTTCCTTTCAGTCTTAGCAGTACTTTTCTATCACACAAAAGGCCCGAAGCATTCCTCCACTTCAACCAACCAACTTGAATTCTACTATTAACATCTCCATCTATATCAC
>NW_018164855.1:987804-1020119 GCF_001263595.1 Phalaenopsis equestris
GTGTTTGATTTGTAAATAGCAATGTTTCGGGTGTTCTGTATTTAATTTTAGATGCATTCCAACAGCCTTTGTTTGGATTTCATGGAGTTTTTCTGCTGAAGTTACCGTTATTTGAGGTTTGAATTTTTCGCAAAATAATCTGCATGAAATATTAGATGATGAAAAATAGAATTTTGAGGAATATTAAGAGCTCTTGTCGACTCGTTAAAAAATATCATTGTTCGTATTCGACTCGTTTATATTTCGAACACAAAAAGTTTGTTCGGATTTGGCTCGTTTGCTTGGCGAGTCAAACACGAGCTGTTCTCGAACAATGAGTTGTTTTAACAAACCTGCTCACTGTAGGATATTAAGGATAAGGGCGGGATTTAAACATTTGTATTTATATTAAAATTTCATGTAAATATAATTTAATATATTTTTATTCTATTTTTTAATTAATAATTTTAAATGATTATAAATTTTTTAGCCTTCTAGAGAATTAAATTATTTAAAAATATTATTTATCAATTATTTAGGACATTTCTTATGGTCAATTGTAACTTCTATTATCCACTCAAATAGTGGTTTTAATAATTTTTTTTAAAAAAAAATTATTTTGAAAAGCTAAATATCTACCTATAGCAAATATATTCCATGATATATTATTGCCGTAATATCACTCTCTTTTATCTTTATGTGTATAGATTAACTATCTCTGACAATCTCTCATGCTACATTGGAGTTTGGTTAATATTGGTTGATGGAGGTCACCAACCACCCCTTTAATTCTATTTTAAAATAGTTATATATATATATATATATATATTATTAAATATGAATTTAGAGGAAGATTTTAAATCTCCGCACTCAAATATTAATATATTCTCGTTTTTTTTTCTTACATGTTTGGAAGATTATTGGGAGACATTTTTTGACTTTAGGAAATACAAAGCTTTCTTCGCTCTCGCTAACAATTCATCTGTATCAATGGACAATGACTATTGACAACGACCAGTGTTAGATGCCACTTGGTGGTTAACACTATTCCTGAAACTCTCACTCGAAGCACACTAAGGATTTATACTTGCTGTCTATTAGCTGGTGAAGTTTGATGACATCTTTTCGCTACCTTGACTTCTTTTTCTAAAAAGATAGTGTTTGAATTATATCTTCGAACATTGTTTGATCTCTTATGTTTCATGTTAATTGCTTCCCAAAACATTTTCATGGGTGGCTTTTGTCATTTTCAAAGCTCGTTGCAAGCCTTCCTAATTGCTTGATTTCGCCATTTATAACAAGAACTATCTATTTATATAGCCCGCATTGTTGGATCTCAAATATCCTTGATGTATCATTACTTAATGCATGCTAAATAATGTTGTTTGAAAGCTTGTTAACTTTTGTTGACTAATGCATGCCTTGTTTGTTGTGTGGTATTCCTTCCCTTGAAGAGAACAATTAACTTATATTAGCTGACATATTTTCTTTTTCATACCCTTTTATCAACCGTCATACAATATTGAACATCAAACACATGTTACTGTCATATCATCATCACTAGATTTTCCTTTCTACAATAAGAGATGCCTAAGACTAAATTGATCACTTGATGTCACGCTAGCTACAATGTCCCTTGTATATATGCCTAATGTATACCAAAGTGTAGCATATGACATCTATCATTCATTAACATTCGATGCACAACTTATAGATAATATTGTATCCTCTATTATAAGAATAACTGCCCCAAGTTTACTGCTAATGTTTACCAGCCTCTAATGTCTTGTTTTGCTTTCCCAACCACTCAATCATTCACTACCTAATCTCCCAACATGACTTTTGACATGTACACATGATAATATGTGTATAAAGAATATTGAAATATTTTTTTTTTGATTTGTTATAACGCATTTTAAATAAATGAAAATGTGGTGGACATTGACATAATGCGACAGGGGATGGGCAGTGATGAGAGTTGCTAATGATGGCGGGAGACCGTGATACGGGAATCGTGCGTTCAACAACTATAAACTTTGATAGTAGCAGCTACGATGGTGGGCAGTGGTGATGGCTAGTGATAATGGTGAACGACGAGCGATGAGCATTGATGATGGACACTGACCATAATAAATGAATCTAAACACTGAGTTTGTTTTATTTTTGGAATTCATCTCATTTCAACAAATTATAAATTTATCAAATAAATATTACAAGTTATTTCAAATCCCACGAATGCTTTGTATTTTGTTAACTTCAAACTAAAGATAATAAATTGAGAAATCTTAATACACACCATTTAATTTTATATTTATACTTAAATTGCTATCTTTTCAGTGTATAATACATTAATCATTCAACATAAGAAAATATCAGCAATATTTACTAATCTAGAATAGACTATACTTTTCGTACATAAATTTTTAAGCTATATGGGTACGACTATGCTATAAAAATAACAAATAGGTGATGAAAATAGAATACACGCAAATTTAATGGTATATATGTAAATACTCAAAAGATAATTTCCATGGCATTTCTTATCTTCTCTAATATTTGAGACACCTATATTTCTAAATATTATTCCCTTCTTTATATAGTTCTTAATTGATTACATTTTTTTTAAAATCTAAAAAAATTTCAATTTCTTTTATTTTCTAAAAAACTCCATTCATATAAAATATAGAAAAATTTACATGCATATATATCACCCAATTTCTATGTATTTATATATCTAACACTTAGAAATTGATATTTATATTTATAACACTTTGATGTTATAAATTAATACATAAAAAAGATGTATTTCACTTTGAATATGAAGATTTGGGTGTTGTGTGTATAAATATAAAGTTTAGGTGTTAGATATGTAAATACATAAAAGGTTTGTGGTATGAATGCAAATGATACTATGCTGTATCGTGAAACCCTAGAATAAACCTGGTATTCGAAGTGAAGCTTGAACAAATGCATCTTTTTCTTTCCTCCACATGCGTCTGTTCTGACCTAAGAATTTCTCCCCTCGTCTCCCTTCTCCAGTCTCAGATCGCTGCAACAAGTTCTATAAAAAGGAGCTAATTTTCCCTCACAGAGGAGAAATGCCTCATTCGCGCTCGCTCTCGACATATATTTCGCTAATCTGGTCTCACCATCGCTTAACTTCTTGCTTTTCCTCCGCGAATCAGATTGAAAGGTCTTTCAGTAGGATTGGAAGCTTCCGAGTTCCGCCCTCGCTATTTCTTATTTGAGTTTTTCTGCGAAATCTAAGCTAGTTTTATTGTGATACTCTCACAAAAAGAAGTTTTCTTGTTGTCGAAGAATCTTTTCATTTTTGGCGTTGCTAAGCGATTTTCGCTCGGATGAACCCTAGAGGAAGGTATCCTACCGGTATTGGTAACGGCCGCGGGGGCAGCGCGGGTTCTAATCCCAATTTCTACCCGAGAGGACCGCAGCCTCAGCAGCAATACGTGCAGAGAAATCTTATATCGAGTCAGCAGAGACAGCAACTACAGCAGCAGCAAGAAGAATGGCGGAGGAGTCAGATGAATCAGGTGGAAAGTAGTTCTAGTGCCTTTGATGCGGTGAATTTGGTGCCCTCTGAAGGCAGGGATTCAAGGTAAGGAAAGAAATGTCGAAGTTATCAAGTTGAATTTTGTATTGTGCTGATCAAGGGATGATGAATGAAAACTGTAAAGATGACATCCTTACATAATTTTTAGTGTGTATAGCTATGGTAAATTGTTGAGAATGCTCTGTCATTTTTGCAAAGTTCAGACCCAGAATCCATGTACTTTTCTCTTTTTTCTTGATTATATGGTGCTATATATGCTAATAGAAACTAGAATACGCAACATTTTTTCATTTTGCTATGCTTTGTTTATTAAAATTTCAATTGGATCTGTAACTTGTTGTGCAAGGACAAAAAGAAAGTTGCATTAATGCAAAGTTTTCTCTCTACTGGCAAATTTTTAAGAACTATTTGGTATTTTTCAGTCTACTGGAAAATGATATTTTGTCGTTAGTTGAAGGAATATTTTTATAAATTTGGTTTAAACTGTTTCATTTTACTGGTCTCAGGGACTGGAGATGGATGAAATATGGAATTTTTTAGATTTTTTTGGTTGTTTTACTTTATAATTTAAGATGCACTTTTTCCTCATTTTATATAACCGAGAAGGTGATTAAAAATGTTATCTTTGGTGCCGCACTTATGCTATGTTATCTAGATTTATACTCCTCCAAATCTTGGGACATGTTTGAATCAATAATCTCCTTGTTCTAATTTGTTGTTGTATGTTTTAGTGCCAGTTAATCAAGTGGTCTCAGGGACTGGAGATGGATAAAATCTGGAATTTTTTAGATTTTTTTGGTTGTTTTACTTTATAATTTAAGATGCACTTTTTCCTCATTTTATATAACCGAGAATGTGATTAAAAATGTTATCTTTGGTGCCGCACTTATGCTATGTTATCTAGATTTTTACTCCTCCAAATCTTGTGACATGTTTGAATCAATAATCTTGCTGATCTAGTTTGTTGTTGTATGCTTTAGTGCCAGTTAATCAAGTGGTCTCAGGGACTGGAGATGGATAAAATCTGGAATTTTTTAGATTTTTTTGGTTGTTTTACTTTATAATTTAAGATGCACTTTTTCCTCATTTTATATAACCGAGAATGTGATTAAAAATGTTATCTTTGGTGCCGCACTTATGCTATGTTATCTAGATTCTTACTCCAAATCTTGGGACATGTTTGAATCAATAATCTCGCTGTTCTAGTTTGTTGTTGTATGTTTTAGTGCCAGTTAATCAAGTGGATCAATCGTTATTCTTCAGCGGATTGGAAGCTTGTCTCAAAATCTATTTTTTAAATATATTTTTTTAATCAGAGTTACTATATTTGAGGCTGTTTTCTTTTATGAATTCTCACGAAACCCAAATTGTTATATAAGCTAAATTATGTTCCTATAATTGGTCTTATGCCTCTATTATTCATGCATTGCACCTTGCTGATCACCATTATTTTAGTACTTCAGTTTTTTATATTATATGTTGGGATTGTTTCGAATGATACGTTGGCTATATATTTTGTTTTAGGAAACTAATTTGTTATTATTTCTCGTGTCGTTGGTTATGTTTTCAGTTCCCAGGATTGGAAAGTTCAGTTGAAAATACCACCTCCTGACACACGTTACAAGACAGAGGTGAGGTTAAACTTTATCACTAAGTGTTTTATGGGCAGAAATTTCTAGATGTTTATGATTTGCTAGAACTATATTTTTGCTAATTATATTGACTTTTCTTATGGTTTAAACTATATGAATGCCATTATGTTCTGTTTTTTCCTGAAATTGACAATATTTACATGAAATTTCATATTTAATCGGCGAATCTATATTTTTACTTAAGAGGTTTCTCCTTGTATCAAGCGGCTTGAAGCAGTTATTGCATGCTTGAACTGAGCTTATCCTCTTCAAGCTTTTAACTTTAAACTCAAATTAAATGCTATAGGCTGTAAACATTTAATTTTTTATTTTGTGATGGTTATGTAAAGTATTTTGCTAATTGGTGACAGTGCCTGGAAATCTTTTTCTTTTACACTATTAGTTTTTGTTCTTGATGGACTGTTTAAATTCATTATTAGTAGACCATAGTGCCTACTCACTTGGCTAAGTTTTAGTTTTGTTAGATCTCTTGGTTAATGACTCACATCTTACTCCATGATAATCAAGCTTACTGTTTGATTTCTTAATTACTTGAATTTTTATTATTTATTCTATTTATTGTTTGGCAATGAAATACATTTCATAATTTATTTAACACAATACTTGGCAATTGATTTCTTTGAATTAAACATATATGATCTAAATAAAATATGGCTTATTAATCAAAATAATGATGAGCTATCTTTATGTTAAAGTTATCGAATATAAGATACACATCTTGTTTACTTTATTTGTATATACCTACATAAGTTATTCTATAGAATCTAGGTCTCCTACACTTCTTTCATGGATTACTACATTGTTAAATGGTGCTAAGGTTCATTGCGCAATATTTATTTGAGATTTTTTATTATTGCGATTGTTAATATCATTATCATGATCATCATCATCCTTCTCATCTCAAAATTTTGGCAATTTGAAGTGATATATTTATTTACATCATGATCATCATCATCCTTCTCATCTCAAAATTTTATTATTGCGATTGTTAATATTTACGTGGCTACTAAGATCTCAAAATTTTGACAATTGGATTGATTATGCTTATTTCTTTTCATGTCATTGGGTCCTTCAACAAACCTCGTGGGCTTTTTTGAGACATCGTTGCATTGTACGGATTGCAGGACAACATATTCACATTTTCAGTAGCATGTAATTTTATCTTTATGAATTTATGATGGTAAATTATTTGGAAAGTCAGAAGTCTCAAATTCTTGTGGTCTATCCCTTACCTGTCCAAAAAATTGAATGTTGGTATGCATTCTTGTAATTACAATACCCTTTTCAAGTATGAAATTTCTCTCTTTTTTTGTTGAACTCCGCCCAAAAGTTGTGCTGGGATAGGGAAAGGGGGTTCTTCTGCCATCTCCATCTTTTCTTTTTTCTAATACAAAATGATTGTAAATTTTTTTTTCAAATTTATAATCCTATGCAGTACAGGAAAATAGATATTCATTGAAAACTTAAATTTCTTGTTTGTTTCTCTTACACTCCTGTGAGGAGATTGTGGATGGACTGGCAACTTGCTCTTTAGATCTCTTGTTTTGGATTTTTCATACCTTGAATTACATACCATAGGTAGGAGAAGGGAATAACTTGAAGGGTCCTACACCAAACAGATAAAGAAAGAGGGAATGAGAAAGAATTTTTGTTTATGTGATTGAAGCTTGAAATTTACATGAAATTTACATCTTGAGTCATGTTATTTATAGAATAATAAGAGTCAAGTTTTATAGATCCATAATCCAATTTAAGCGCACTAAATTGGAAAATTATGTCTTAGATTTCTTACATTTATTTAAACTATGGATAGTCGAAAAGTAATTTATGTTGATGTATAGGACATCTTTTTCTAAATTCTTAAAATAAAAATGCAAATAATTTTGACTTAAATTAAAGAAATATTTCGTTGGACCTCTCCATAAAAGGTAGTCGGGCATGTGGGAGAAGGTGAGTTGCTTTGTAAAGTAAATTTTGCTAATTCTATATTCTTATGGATTTATTTCTCTTTTCTCCGTGGTTGTCCAATTTTTTTTTAACTTCAAATTGTAATTTTTTGGAAGCCCCTCCTCTAAAGTTAAACTTATATTTTTTTGGGGAGAGAAAAATGATTCAAATTTGGGTTATGTTAATAAAGGATGAGATTATTTGATGGAATTCTCACAATTTATTTCTACCCTCTTTAGGATCATAGGTTAGGGTGGATGATGAAGGTAGTGACAACTTATCATTCCCACTTCACATGGGTTGCAAGGTGTAGAACTGAGTTTGTTTATTTCTTACCTCTAATATTGAATTATTATTAAAATTATTTTTTTTAAAATAATCTTCATCAAATTTATTATCTTGAAGATTATTTTTTTAAAAAATAATTTTAATATTGAATTATTTTCAAACTAGTAAACTATGTCAAGCATAATGATGCCATGATATTTTAAGAGAGTGTAAGTATGGTTGAAATTTTATTTAGTTATGGGTGGGATTTATGGGCTATGGATTATTTTGTATTTTTCTTGGTTGTTAGATTTATGACCTATTTAAAACCTCTACCTCTGGATTATTTTGTATTTTTCTTGGTTGTTAGATTTATTAAAACCTCTACCTCGCATAGTTCATTGATTACTGTAATATAAATTGAAAATTTCAGGTTTCTTTGGGGAGTATTCTCTTGTTCTTTGTGCCATTGACTAGGAAATAGGTCCTAGTGTAGTGTTGAAATCTGCCACAATCAATCAATCAACTAGTTCTTTGGTAGTTTTGGCTATTAGTGGGAACCTTGTAGCCTGCTTCATGTTGCTTGAGGACATTGCTTGATCTCGACCAGGCATAGGAGAGACTCCATTACTAAGAGGCTTTTGAAGTCATCTTGTTGTTCTATTGCCAGTTTCATGGACTCATGAGCAGATCTCGGATAGTCTGTATGTTGCTTAGGTTCTTGCTATTCTTTATAGTGCTATTTCACATTGTCGAGCTCCTTTTTTTATTCTTTTAGTGTCAAAGTGGTATCATAGTTTGTAGAGAATATTGCCAATAAAGAATTCCTTATGTTTTGCTTTAATAAATCATGTTGGAGGAGCTGCAATTCGAAATTTAGCGGTTGGCATCTATTGATGTGGGAGTGATGGGGCCTAAATGCTTATTCCTTTTGTTTGAAGGATAATTAAGATTGGGAGATGGAGAAGATTTTTCATAATATGCTTTAAGAATCATCCAATATGGAGGTGCTCTGCCCTTCGGCACCAATGTGGGAACTGGGAAGGTGTTGTCATCATTTTGAGGTAAAAGTGAATCTGCTGAATTTTGGAGGTTTAAATTCAAAAGATTGCATTCATTGGTTGCACATGGTGGAGAAAGCCTTTGATTATAAAAAAGTGTGACCTGATTGGTGGTAAGTTGTTGGCCATAAAGTAACAAAAAAGATTCTTTTTGAGGGAAATTTGAAAATAAATAGGAATATTGAAGGCGAGGGCAGGTTATCACATGGGACTCAATGAAAGCATTACAATAGTGATATTTGCTCACTCATTTTTGTTAAGATGCTTTCTTTAAATTACATAATTTTTAACGAAAGGAATCGATGATAAAAGAATACATTTTTTGATTGAGATGCTTTCATTGTGACATTTTATAGCCATGGGAGCACACCATTGCAATGTTAATGGGTCTTTTACATCTTGGAGTCACTCATGTGGTTCAATTTCAATGATATTGTACTATTTTTTATGTAATTAAGCTGCTCATAAGAATAGAACGATATTAACGGGCATCAAAGAATATTAATCCCTATTTATGCAAGATTTTAGTATGGCTAACGTTGATTCCTTTAAGAGGTGCCCTATTTATGCAAGATTTTAGTATGGCTAACGTTGGTTCCTTTAAGAGGTGAGTTGAATTCTTACCCCGATGCTGCTCCAAAAACTTTTTCAAGTACCTCATGTTTACCCATGTTGCCTCAAGTATCCCCAACTAAAGAGTAATTAGGCTTGTTTAAGAAATGACCTCAAAAAAATGGTGTAGTAGATGGTGCACTAGAAGTAGAAGAGGAGTTTTAAAGGATAGCTTCTTATTATTCAGAATGTATTGAATGCTAACATTGATAATTAAGCAAAGTGGCTATGTTGTAACGTTCTACACATACTCCGTGACTTTCTGAGAAAGGTGTGGATTATCATTGTTTACGGTGGAAGCTACAAGGATGGTAGCTTCTTATTATTCAGAATGTATTGAATGCTAACTTTGATAATTAAGCAAAGTGGCTACACTGTAACGTTCTACACATACTCCGTGTACTTTCTGAGAAAGGTGTGCATTATCATTATTTACGGTGGAAGCTACAAGGATGTTGTTTCTATTAAAATGGTGAATTTAAACCTTCTAATGCACAAATATCAAGACTCAAACAACCTTTCGTGGTTGCGAGAGGGGAAAAAAAAGATTAAAATGACAAAGTTTCTTTTGCTAATTTTCTTTTGAAATGAAACTTCAAGTAGAGTCATCCCATGATGTTCTTCTAATGGTTGCAATGTCATTTGTTGTGAGGAACACCCTGACAGTACGACATGCATACTTTTCATGATGGGTATAGGATTATCTATACTTTGGAGCGAGATGGAGAGTTATTGTTGTTTATCCACTAAATGAAAGAGCTAATAAGGTTCCATTGATGTGTTCAAATTTATATTTACGAGGGCCATGCAATAATCAGAGTTCATTTATGCCGTAGTGATCCTTGAAGAGAGTTAAGTTGATGATAAAGGGTCTATGGAGGCTCAATCACTATTATAATAGCATCCAAATGTGTTCCTTATCGAAATACTTGCAGGATTGGTTCCTATATGTGATATATAGCATGTAATATATATATTTTTGGGTTGTCTTCTTCTATAGGCTTATGTATTCAATGTGACCTAAGGAGTATGAAGAATTTCATCAACAAGTGGAGGAGCTCATCTCAAAGTGATTGATTCGGGAGAGTGTCATTCCTTTAGCGTACCCATTTTGCTAGTTCCAAAGAAAGATGGCACTTGATAAACCCATATAAAAAAATTGAGCTGGGAATAAGATCACCATCAATTATCTCTTCATAATACCAATATTGGATGATACTTTTTATCAATTTCATGGGGCAACAATCTTTTCTAGGATTGAGTTGTGTAGTGAGTGCCATTAAATTTGCATAAAGTTTGGAGATGGAAGATTACATTCAAAATATGGGATAAAAAATATGATTGACGATGATGCCATTTGACATTTATATTGTGCCCATCACATTCATGCACCCCTTGGCAGAATTCTACTAAAGATTCATTGGAATGATCATAATGGTGTATTTCGACCAACATCTTGGCATATAGTTGTACTATGAGGAATCATTTGCAATATCTTTAATAGATCTTTGAAATGTTGTGTTAACAAAAGTTGTAGGACAACCCAAAGAAATGGTGTTTCTTGGAAAACGTGATTATATTTATTTGGTTTCTTATTTCTTGTGCAAGAATTAAGATGGATGTACACAATTATGGCACAAACGCTCTTCTTCGAACTCACGGAGTTTTCATTGGTTTTTCTTTTTGTTGATACTTCATAAAACATTTCAAGTTGATGCATGCTCTCTTGATTGAAACTAAAAATGTACAAATTTTGGTGGCCACCATATTCCTATGTTAGTTTCATTGCATTGAAACAAAAAGTACCAAGGCTCCTAAAATTTTAACAACATTTTTGAGGTAGATTGTGTTGCCTGAATTGGGGGGATTGGGGTCATTGTAGTCAAGGTGGACATCCAATCCCCTACTTCAATTGAAAACTTAGTAAGACACTCATAAAATTTTCTCCATATTAGCAAAATATTTTATGCCGGTCTGGGCCTTAGAATATTGAGGTTACTGCATCTTAGCTAATGAGTTTTACTTTTTTTTAATCATGAAACCCTTAAGTACTTCCTATGTTAGTTTCATTGCATTGAAACAAAAAGTACCAAGGCTCCTAAAATTTTAACAACATTTTTGAGGTAGATTGTGTTGCCTGAATTGGGGGGATTGGGGTCATTGTAGTCAAGGTGGACATCCAATCCCCTACTTCAATTGAAAACTTAGTAAGACACTCATAAAATTTTCTCCATATTAGCAAAATATTTTATGCCGGTCTGGGCCTTAGAATATTGAGGTTACTGCATCTTGGCTAATGAGTTTTACTTTTTTTTTTTAATCATGAAACCCTTAAGTACCAGCATTACCAAATCAAACCTAATGTTTGGCGTGCTAAATGAGTAATTTTTCTTTAATCATTTCATTACATCTTTATTCACAATCTGATTGTAGAATTAAGTCATGAATGCCATTCACCTTTGACGTGCTCTTCTAAATGCATTAATCAATAATGGTTGATTTTGAGATGATATAAGAACTTTATCCCAAAGATGGAGATTTTGGCAGGAAATAATAATGCTATTAGGATGTTACTTTTTTGTATTTTTAACTTCAAGATGTAGGGCTTGACAGATTTTGAAAATTTGTTCCTGGGTTTTTTGACCGAGTATAATCTGAGTCAATTTTTGAAGATTGGTAAAATATAAGATAAAACACCACTTACAAATTTTGCACTGCTTGTGAAGACTTAATAATTTGGCTACGATCTTTACATAGGTGTAAGCTTCAATGATTAATTATTCGTCATGGTCATGAGAGAACTTTTAATTAAGATTAGTTGATGAGTGCTGAGTGCTTAGCTTAAAATAGGTCATTATTTTTTGCTTAAAGTTGATAATGGAAATGATGATGAACCCAATCAAAATTTTGTGGTTCTATTGTCATTGGTTGCAAAGAATCTCGACATTTTTAGCTAGAGAAGTTAATGTCCCAACTTGATTAAAGGACCTTTGCTGATGAGTATGTGTTTCATCGTTCAAGTTGGTCTTATTGACCTAGAATGAATAATTGTTTAAGGACACTAATTTAAATTGATTTTAGCTAAGAAATGTATCATGCCCTATCGAGCTCACTCTATAATAGTTTGCATTTATGGGATTGGGCCATTGAGAGCCTTCTAGGTTTTGGCTTTGACTTATGAACCCAATCAAAATTTTGTGGTTCTATTGTCATAGGTTGCAGAGAATCTCGACATTTTTAGCTAGAGAAGTTAATGCCCCAACTTGATTAAAGGACCTTTGCTACTGAGTATGTGTTTCATGGTTCAAGTTGGTCTTATTGACCTAGAATGAATAATTGTTTAAGGGCACTAATTTAAATTGATTTTAGCTAAGAAATGTCTCATGCCCTATCGAGTGCACTCTATAATAGTTTGCATTTATGGGATTGAGCCATTGAGAACCTTCTAGGTTTTGGCTTTGACTGAAATTTAAAGATATTGTTTCATTGCAAACTAGTCGATCCGAGGGTTTTAGTCTTAAATGTTTGTTTGTGATGTCATTCTGCCGTAGAATTATTTGGTTAGAGGACGCTTGCCACATTCTTAATGCATGAAGCTTCTGAGAGCCATTATAGAGTTATGTTTAATTTGACAAAAGACTCCTTTCGATATAGGGTTAATCTTAAATTCGTCACGGTCAACAAATTATTGCGGTGGGTTGATAGATATTTTCTTTAAGCTTTAAGAGATATATTTACCACTAAAACATTTTTGGATTTGATATATATTTTTTTATTTTCATATTTTGTTGAGATTGGCTTAAAATAATTTATTTAAAAAAAATTAGGGATATTTTGATCATACAATTCAAGATTTTTTTATTAATGTGGCCATTATCAGGAGTTATGCTTGGAGCATTTGTATTGAAATCTAAAATTTTTTTGTAAACAAACCTTTTCGATTATGATTGTACAAATTCTATGCCCATCATATGGCGGTTAGTTGATTTGACTTTGTTGTTTTGATCCTTGTTGAATTTACCCATTTGCATGTAGGGGAACAATTTCTTGGGCATACATATGAATTGAGCTTGTTTTGATGTTCATTGCATTATGGTCCCTGTAAAATCTTTCCCATCATGTAAAGAATTGGGTTTGTAGGCTAGAGTTGAGATTTCATCTTATGGTTATGACACTGAGTGCTTGCATTTTTAAGATAAATTTTCATTGTTGAAGTTTTTGTATGCTTTAGGAAAATATATGGAGCAACATAATTTAGCAAGATCAATGATCGGTAAAGAATTGGGTTTGTAGGCTAGAGTTGAGATTTTGTCTTATGGTTATGACACTTAGTGCTTTCATTTTTAAGATAAATTTTCATTGTTGAAGGTTTTGTATGCTTTAGGAAAATATATTGGGCAACATAATTTAGCAAGATCAATGATCAATTTCCTGTTGACTCTGTTCTTTGGGACAAAAAGGATCGAGCATCAAAAGGGCAGGACATACATTTTTGCCTTATAGGCAAACTGGTTCACTTAAGAACATCACAAAATATGAGGATTTGAGTTTATAGTTAAAAGAGAGTTGATTAATCTTTTAAAAATGGTCACGCGCCTTTAAATAGTGTTGCAAGGTTCTTGTTTGGTTGTGGATTTTTTTTTAAGAGCACATTTCCGTGAGTTCATTTGTGTGTGAGAGATGATGTGGGCATTGGGTGGGTGAGATAGAGACGCATGAGATTGAGAGATTTGCTCGCATGTGAACTGAGGTCAGTGGGTCGAGCTTGCAATTATGAGTGATGTAGGTTTGTAGTTCAGTTTTATGGTATATCGATAGAGAGGAAGTTGAGTGCAAGCTGTGTGAGAAGTGAGTTTAGCATTGTTAAGGCCCTTTTTAATTTTTAAGGCTACATTATTTTCTTAAAATATAGAAAACAATATGAGGTTGGAGGGGATCTTAACAACACTATAAAATAGCGCGAGTGACCAGATTTTTTTGTATTCAACAATGGTATTAGATTTCTGATTTGAAATTATTTTTAGAATTAATTATAAATAATTTAAAAAAAGTTATGCACACATATGTATATTTGTGTGTGTGTGTATCTTTATAAATATATTTAATGAGATATTAAAATTAACTTTTTTTTCTTTACTAATACTAACTAATGATAATAATAAGATATTTCTCTTAAACTTTTAATCATTTTTTTATAAAATTAGGAATATTTGTACTAATATATGTGGGTGTTAATTCTTGTTCCGATATTCTTCGTTGTTTGTGCATTTTAGATTTTTTTTTATTTTTACAAGTGTTCCATTAAAACTTCTTTTTGTTTTTGTATGGTGAGTTTTCTTTCTTAGACCTTTTTTGATGTTTTGCATGCATGGTGAAACACATTTTGCAAAATGAAACCAAGCAATTTGATTGAGTTGGAGACAACTTGAAGTGTCCTGCAGAGCGCTGCATTTGTTGATTCCCATTTTTGTTGTGTTCAATTAAATTTAGTTTATACAACAAATTATTTCTTGAAATAGCTTGTATTCATCAATGTTTACTGCAATATGCTATTCTGCTTGTATGCCATAATTAAAGATTTAATACTCCATTTTTGAATGAGAGAAGACAAGTACTCTAGTACAAGAAAATTTTATCGGTTTTTTAATAAAAATTCTTAACCGACTTATCATGGGATATATGATCTCCCATATTGCCAAAAAAAAGCTAAAGAACATGGGTGTACACTCCTTTGCCAATTTATGTGTCACCATGAATGGATGTAAGTATGATTTTTAATAGTTTTTCTAAACATAATGAAGTAAAGATTTGATTAGATGGTGTTGGATTCAACAACAACGACATGAATCCTTTTCCTCCATTGTGCCCTATTGACTTTCATATTTTCATTTAATTATAATCAATTATGATGGTTTTGAATTGATTCTCTAAAATGTTGCACTTTGCTTAAGCCCTCAAGGCCAAGATTTTTTGTGCATTGTTGATCCTTACTTTTGCAAACTCTTTCATTTACATTGTATTCCCAAATCTTTTACCTTTGATAGTGATGTTCGGTCTTAGTCACCTTTTAAGCCCACAATTGATCTGCTAGGCAAATAATTGGTGAAAATTCTTTTGAATTAGACGAATGAATTAATTTCCATTAATCCATTTGAGCTTATCCTTATGACTACTATAAGAAAATTTAGTTTGGTGGCAAATAGACTAGTTGAAGATCAAGAAGATTAATCAAAAAGTAGTGAAGATGATTACGAATCAAAATACAAACTACCGACAACAAGCTAACATACTTATGCTTCACTTAAAGAAGGACATCGTGTTTGAATTTATTTTTTGAAAGGATTTGTTCCTACCATTTTTTTTTTGAAAATTCTTTTGAATTAGACGAATGAATTAATTTCCATTAATCCATTTGAGCTTATCCTTATGACTACTATAAGAAAATTTAGTTTGGAGGCAAATAGACTAGTTGAAGATCAAGAAGATTAATCAAAAAGTAGTGAAGATGATTACGAATCAAAATACAAACTACCGACAATAAGCTAACATACTTGTGCTTCACTTAAAGAAGGACGTATTGTTTGAATTTATTTTTTTGAAAGGATTGGTTCCTACCTTTTTTTTTTTTGTTATGAGCTCTGAGGTTATTTTGTGTGTGTGTGTGTATTTATTTATTTATTTTGAGGCTCAAGATCTATTTAAACTCCCTACCTCTTGTAGTTAAAAATCATAACTATTATGGAAACCTATTGAAGTAAAGTTTGTAAATGTGAAAGTTTGTTCACTTTTACGGACTTATTATAGATAAATTTTATAAATTTTTGGAGAAGTTGGTAGTTTGATATTTATGAATAATAGGACTTTAATAGCTGTGGTTGTTTCATGAAAATTAAGAGCTTACTTTTATATTATTCTTACAATTTAAGGTTACATTGTTTTTCTTTTATTTTGTTATAATGTAAAATGAAAATATATTTGATATTTTTATATATTATTTTTCAAAACAAAAAGTTGAAATCAAACTTTTTTAAAGATCTGAACACCCCTACCTCATTCTCTCTCTCAATTTTTATTGCATTCAAACATCATTTTTACATCATTCTCTCTCCCTTATCCACCCGAGAAACATCCATTCCCCCTTGTTCTCACTCTTTTTAATTAGTCGAACATATGTTTTCCCTGTTCTTTTTCTCCCCTTTGGCACCATCCCTAATTATATAAACCGCCAGCATCCTCCCGGAGATTTTCAATATTAGATTCCATTGCATCCAGCATGATCAATTCTCACGCATCATTATTCTGATAATCCCTTCGCAATTCAGCTTTTTGGAGGAAAAAGACACATTGTTTTGAGAATATTAAAAAATATCTAGACTTGTATTTTGCACTTTCAATAATAAGATAATTTGCCTAGAAAAATGAAAAAAATGGATAAGTAAGATTATTTTGTTATCATTTTAGTTGTGATAAAAAAATTTAAAAATTCCAAATGGGTCTCGGCTTACAAGAAGTTATAACATGAAATTATTGGAGATGGTGATGGAATAAAGAATGAGTGGTGTGACAAAGATTTCAGAAAATCAAGTTAGTGTCTGCAAGTACGTAGAGCAACTATGGAGGCTAGTTTTCTATTACGAAGTTCATGAAATAATATTAGAGCAAGTAAAGGATCGGTGGAGGCTAGTTTTCTATTACGAAGTTCATGGAATAATATTAGAGCAAGTAAAGGATCGGTTTTTTTTTTTTTTTTGGCTGTCCTTGAGAAATGATAAGATTATCTCGAGAATAGATTTAGAGGATGTTTAGCAGAAAAATGCAAACTTAAGATTGTTTAAAGTTACTAGTATGCAAGGGATAAGCTATTAGTGTTTGAGTAATTCTGAAGGCACTAAAGAACATCTAATCAGAACAAGTTTTCATTAAGAATTAATTTAAATTCATTATATTTTTTTGTATTCATTGATAGCTTAGAGTTTTCATTCCACTAAAAGCATTGATGACTGATTACGATAAAAATCAGAATACTAGAGGTAGGTTTGGTCAAGGCTTCTCAGAATTAGTTCAAGCTGAAAGATCTATTAGCCTCATATCGTTAAGAGCCTGGGAATTGTTTCAAGGAAGAATAAACCCGCAGCTTTTATTGGTTTTTGAAGGTGACCATTACTTCAAATATTTTTAATTAAGAAAACAGTAATTACGAAGTTCATATTGAACTTGAGGCCTACATAGAATAGGCACCAATCATTGATATGGCTAGTCATTATATTTGAAAATAAAATAAAATGCAAATGAAACTTTAATTAATTTACTCTTTAACTGTTTTACTTTAGCTGAATTATATCGTCATTCTATATTATCCTTAACTACATTTTGGTAGTATGTTTATTATGAACTTTTAAATTAGAAGAATGGCAGGGGTTGTATTATTTTTAGTGTTTTGTAGGATTCAAATTAAACATATACAAGTATTTATATAGGATATTTGGAATGCCCCAGAATGACCATTTTTGGGCAATTCCAAATATTTAGAAAACTTGTAGCCTGTGTGCTAGCCTTACCAGCCTGATGTTGTCAGCCATCGTTGTTGCCTACCCGCCACCCGCTTGTGCTCACCCCTACTCACTGAAACAATTGCCTCTCACCTGCTGCCTCGCTTATTAGTGCCTTTGCTTGCTGCCACCCTTCATCTACCATCATCTTTGTAGTTTCCTATTGCAATTGTCTACCATCACTTTCTAATCATGCTTTCATTGCATTTCAAAGCATTTGAAATGTATCGTACCATATAAAATATATATTTTAATGCATTTATTTTATATCTAACCAAACAATTCATGAGTTTTTGAAATACACTCATTTCTCCGCTTTTCTAAAGTGTATGTATTTTGAAATCATCCGATCATATAGGCCTGAGAATTTCTGTAATCTTCACTATATCTTTTTGTTTCTCCATCACATGGTTCATGCTCTCTATGAATGATTTTTCTAAAAGTTTAAGTTTGGTCATAAAGTAAATGTGAAATTTAAAAAACAAAGTAAATTTTTTAAATAAATGAAAAGGGGGATTGAAATTAGGATAGCAATGATGGAGAACATGCTATTTAATGTTAATTTATGTAAAAAGAATCCATATTAATATTGATATTGTTTTATTTTATAAAATAGAATAGGTATAAAGTTGGGGATATCAACATTTAGAGTCATGCTATTTGATAGAAATGGTTAATTCATAGATGAAAATTATATAGATTTAAAAAATTGTACGTGCACAATGAGACTAGCAAATTTAATTGTTTTTTATCTTTGGCGACGAGGAACTAATAACAATGTTGATTATTGTA
This sequence comes from Phalaenopsis equestris, assembly GCF_001263595.1. Lineage (NCBI taxonomy): Eukaryota > Viridiplantae > Streptophyta > Magnoliopsida > Asparagales > Orchidaceae > Phalaenopsis > Phalaenopsis equestris. The sequence goes on from NW_018164855.1 coordinate 1,006,235, forward strand.
AATATAAAATGTAAAGATGATGTGGGGAATTTAGGTAGAAAAAAATAAAGAAATAATTATTGTTGGAGATTGTGTGATAACATCTATTAAAGAAAAAATTATATACGGAACCTTATGCGCTTGAGGTATATTTATGGAAGAGCAATACAAGCAGTCCCTTATGCGCTTGAGGTATATTTATGGAAGAGCAATGAATGCACCCCTAAAACAAGCAGTTGATCATATTAATATGAAAATAGTAAAGAAAAATGAGTATTTCAAAGCCAAATGGTTTCTAGTTGTGCAATAACATTTACATGACATAGTTATCACCATGTGCCACACATAATAGGGACTTCGTTAAAAGATTTTCGAGAAATGGACCAAAATAGTTCACTGATTATTTGTGGGAGGCCATTTTAATTCTTGACTTTGTAAAATGCTCAATTTAGTTCCTGAATTTTTCTAAACATGGAATAACGTAATTCATTTTCTTAATTTATGGAAAATGAAGTTAATGGTTTAAAAATGAAATTTATTTTAGGAAAATATATTTTATTTTTGGGGTATTTACATGCATAACACCCAATTCCTTTGTATTTATATATATAACACCTAAACTTTACTTTTTTACATTTATACCACCCAATTCTTTCATATCACACAAAATATCACTATTTTAACTTCTTAAAAGTGAATTGATTATTTTCATGCATAGGTAAGGTGACATATATGTAAAAATTTAAGCTTAGGCGTTAGATATGTGACGGTAAGATGACATATATGTAAAAATTGAAGCTTAGGCGTTAGATATGTGAATACATAGGAATGGTATGTATGTAAATCTTCCTTTATTTTTTGAATTTATAGTAAATCTAATTTTTTAATTATTTTATTTCTGTGTGCAATGGTTAATTCTGCACACAACAATGACAAATTGAGATTGTGCAGGCTACGGAGTGGGTTATTTTTTTATGATAAATTATTTTGTTTGATGTTTTGATTATTTTGATTCCATTTAAAAGTCATTGTGTATAATTTTTTATTATAATGGAATTATGATGATAAAAATATCAAATAAAATTATTTATTACCAAAAAATAATTCTTTACTTTGCAAGCTCTGAATTCACTAATGTACATGAAGGTGCTCTAAACCAAGAAATATAGTAAAAATAAAATTAGATTTATTATCAAATTTAAGAAGAAAGCATTTATTAAAATACCCTCATTTGGACATCATTTGTTTTAATTTCTGTTAATTGAGATGTCAAAGCTATCTTGGTCTACGTCTAATGTTTCTAGGGAATCAAGCCTTTTTTGTTTTTTGGTACTAAATAACACTTCACAAATAGTACGTGAACCATTTAAGCCCTTTCTCAAAGATTTATGAAGCCAACCTGAAATATTTGGTACAAGCTTTCTAATGAAATTGGATGGAGATATTTATATTTGTGGGAATTGAATGGATTGGGCATTGTTAAAAGTGTATGTTCTTTTAACCACTAACTTTTGTTAACTAGGATTGATTTATTGAGCATTCTTTTTATGAGATTTACTTCCCATTGAATCAAAAGTCTTTCGATTCAATGCGGATATTGTATCATGTACAGGTGATTTTAATTTGTGTGAATTGATCTAAACTAGAAATTGAAGATTTCTAATTTGACACAAGCCAAAATTGTGTTAATCAAGCTATTATTGTTTGATTTTGAGTTGAGTTTAGAGTTTGTTATAAGAATGTCTATTTCTTCTAAAAAAAAAAAAATTAAGCCGCTTGTTCGGATTGCTTTCCTTGTAGAAGTATTTGAAATGGACTAAAGTGTCAAGATAGTCTCCTAATTATTTACATGGGACAATTTTAGTTTCAATGTTTATAAAATTTTCAAATTAGTTCTTGGATTCTTTTAATATGTGCTGAAATAGTCCTCAAGAATGAATATTTTAGCTCTCATTAAAATAATCTAGAGGAATAAATTGGTATTTTTATAGACTGGGACATGGCACTCTACAAAAATTTGGGGGATTGTTTGGACACTTTTCTCATTTAAAATGTATATATAAAGATTTATGATAAAATATAACACATGTAAATCTTAAATTTATTGTTTCACGTGTTATATAATTATGAATACTTATATAATATAACACATGTAAATCATAAATTTATTATTTCACGTATTATATGATTAGAAATATGTAAATCATAAATTTATTATTTCACGTATTATATAATTAGGAATACTTATATATGTACACTTATATATGCATTAACACTTAAGTATTCGCATTTATGTATATTTCAAATTGAGTCAACCTGATTACTAGTAATCATGTTCCATTTAATCGTATTGATTTTGATTTCGAGCCTATTAAAATTTGAGTTATTATCGTGCAAGCTTTTAGTTTTGAAAATAACTAGCAACCTATTAACACAACATATTTTTTAACCGAACAGGAGTGACTTGCTGAATCCGAGATATGAACTTTCCTATTTTACCGCCAATGCTTCTTTAGTTTCACTTTTTATGTCAAAATTTTAATTAGTATTATGCAATATTTGGTTGAATTTATTCCTGCATAATTTTTTTTGCTCAACCAGATAAAATGAATCTTCTTGTTAACTGGATATTTTACTTGAAATTTGAATTTTTATTTCACCAGGCATATTCCTCTGAATCTTCATTAAGTTCTCTTTTCATCTGCAAAATTTCAAATGTTTATTCAATATGGGTACTCTACCATACTTGCTTTATTCAACTTTTTTTGAGTAATAACTGCTAATTCTGTGTGTTATTTAACCTCAGGATTCATTTTTCCTCTTGAGAAACATAACATTATGTGCTAACTGGCAAAATTTAGACCTAGCTTTGTTTCTATTTCTATCAGAATTAAAGTGTATAGCTTCTTTATTTTTCTTCTAGGATGTAACTGCAACAAAAGGAAATGATTTTGAAGACTATTTTCTGAAGAGGGAGCTGCTTATGGGTATATATGAGAAGGGATTTGAAAAGCCTTCACCCATTCAGGAAGAAAGCATTCCGATTGCCCTAACTGGACGAAACATTCTTGCTAGAGCGAAAAATGGGACTGGGAAAACTGCCGCCTTCTGCATTCCAGCATTAGAAAAGATTGATCAAGACAAGAATTCTATTCAAGGTTTCTGCAAATGCTCAAAAACTGCTCATCTTTATTGTAATAATTGTATTTTACTCAATTGTCTACCTCTGATTGTCAACTATAACTTCAAACATTCCTTTTGTTTGAGTGCTTTTGCTTTTAGGAAGATTTGTGTGCATACCACTCAATTCCTATATATATACATATCTAACACCTAAACTCGAATTTTTAGATACATGCCTGCCACCTTACCTATGCATGAAAAGTTGTATTTCACCTTTTATGGGATATCTGAAGAATCTTCATAAGAAGCAACTGTAGCCGATACGTGCCAGGTTGCTGCCAGGCTCGTTATTGCTTGAGCCTTATGTGTTATCTTAGCTGCACTATGTAGGCACATTAGCAGCCCGGTCACCAGCCCGGTTGAGCACAACTGCAATCATGCGTTTCACCACAATATTTAGGTGTTGTGTGACAACATATGAGATTTAAGATATTAGGATTTAGTAAATCCTATAAATCTGGATTTACTTAATCCTGCCAACAATAGAATTTGGTAAATCCAGGTTTTAAGGCAAAACTAAGAAGGAATTAGATTTACTAAATCCTAATAAGGAATTGGATTTACTAAATCTTAAATTTAAAATTGCCTTTTTTTTTTTTTTTTTTTTTGCGCGGAAAGATTCAAGTTAAGTCTGACTTAAATCCTACTTGATATGCATACCCTAGCACTCCTCTATGCAAGTTGTTGCCAAATGTTAAAATTTATTGTGTAATCAACCTCGGACTGATATCTTTCTGATATGCAGTTGTCATATTGGTTCCTACAAGAGAGTTGGCTCTTCAGACATCTCAGGTTTGTAAGGAGCTCGGGAAGCACTTAAAGGTTCAGGTAATGGTAACTACTGGAGGAACCAGCTTGAAGGATGATATCATGCGCCTGTATCAACCTGTCCACTTACTTATTGGGACACCGGGTCGAATTTTAGATCTCACGAAGAAGGAAGTTTGTGTTTTGAAGGATTGTGGCTTGCTCATTCTGGATGAGGTATGGTTAAAAATGGTATTAATTTTGCTGAGTTTTGATTTTAATCTTATTTGCTTGCTTGAAGCTGACTGATTTGGGCTTGATTTGGTTTTGTTTTGATTTTCTCAAAGAAACCAAACTATAGTTTTGATATCAAGGAAAAAAATTAACAACCCTTCTTTTCGCACTTGTCCCCATTGTTGGCTCGTACATTTGGAGTAGTTTTCTCTTGTTTAAACTCGTGATTATGCCAAAAAATGTTAAACTTTTAGAGATTTAATTATTATAGAAGTTATGAGTTTGACTTTTTATTTAATTTGATCTTCAAGGTAATTTCAACGATATAATCACTATTATGCAAGATAAACAGTTAAACGTTGAAGTTCTCTTTTCTTTTCTTTATTGCAAGATATTGTTTTTCCATTTCCCTGGAGCCAAGGAACGCCTGGAGGTTTTCTTGGTGCCACTATCTTTTTTACTGGTGTAGCTTATAGAAAAAGCTTTCCATGTATAGATATCGCTGAATTATTTATGACATCAATGGTTCAATAGCATGCTTTAAATAAGTTTGCAGTATCAGGTTCCCTGTCATACTTTTGGTGCGTGAGGTGTATGATTATTTGCTTGATGATTGTTTAATACGAGAGTTTGTGGGTGTCATGATGTGTTGCACATAAAGAGCCCCAAACCCCCTTTTTTTTTTTTTTTTTTTTTGAAATTTCTATGGAATTTCTCTCAACTAGCTCCAACTGGCCTCTGCTACCATTCCTCAATAGTCTCCACCTTCAAGCTTGTCCCCAAAAGCCCTCTACCAACAGGCAATGTGATTCCAGAACTAGTAGGGAAAACAGTAAAAACATAAAAACAAAGTTCATTAATATTAAAATAAGATTACAACATGACTAGAGTGGAAATAACAATACAAGACATAAAAAGACACAAATAAACACTCACACTCCTAATTTTATCCCATTGGGTGGTGGAAGTCAGCTAGAGAGATAGGAATGATTAGGAGGGATGAAGGCAATCACGTGAGGTGGGTGGCAGCGAAGGGAATGTGTGGAACTAAAGGGATAATAAGTGGGAAGGGTTGTAGGTGGGCGAAAATGGTAGCAGGGGGTTTGGGAGGAGCTTGAAAAGGTGTTAGGAAGGCGGGGCAATAGTAATAGCCTACAGGAAGTGGGAATGTTCAGGGTGACAGTGGGAGAGTTCGGCGGCATAGTAGTGAAGAGGAGAGGGTTTGGGGAAGATAGAATGGGAAGATACAATCACCACCTCGGAGAGGATGCAATTGGAGAACTACCACTTTCTTAGATACAACCCCACATAGGGGAAAAGACTCCGCACAAGAGATCTGAAACTAAACTCAAACACAACTCAAATCTGACTCCCACATACACAAAGACAACAATTTATTTACTTCTAAAGGAACCTTCTACACAATGGACTAGAGTGGGAGGCCAATAAAAATCCAAAAAACACTCCCTAGAGCGGCAACCTTTTGAAGCTTTTCTGGAGGCGATGCTTCTTTATGGATCGGGACATTTTGTTATCTCCGTCTCCTACCTTCGCGGGGAATCTATCGCTCGCGAACCGTTGTGAGAAATCATGATTTCCCCGCCCCACTTCTGCAATTCTAAGCGGGCTGGCCTCGCGGTTTGAAGCGCCCGAGCTGTGTGTTGTTTTAGCCCCCGAACTGTGTGTTGTTTTAGCGCATGTAGTAGTCTCTTGGGATTGGGGGAGCTGCAAATTCATAGTCGAAGCTTTCATTTTGTAGTCAATTACCCCTAGATCTCACTGACAGCTGCTCTGTGTCCCTTAGTGAAAGAATACATGTTTTTATATCCGTTTTGTTAAGTCTTTCAATCAATTTGTCTTGGTCTTCCCAACAAAAGGTGGCAGACATTCATAGGGACCACGTCACACCACACTAGTCCTGCAACTGTTCGCTGATCGAAAATTCTACCAAGCATCTTCGGTCTATGCTGACCTGATTGTCCTTCTTCAACCATATAAGTGAATATGATTGGGAATATCTCTGCGTTGTGAATCCTAATTTCTCTACCATGTGTCGACGCCACATTCTTGCTACTTTCTCAGTTGATGATGAGACTGCATGCCTTTTCGTTTATTTTGTATCGTGTAGAATATATTGTGGCAAAACCACTGCGAATCTCTAGTATCATCTGTCTGCAGGATCTGTCATATCACGAGCGTCTCTCTTTCATCTGGGGTAAGTTGATACACCTCACCCTATTCCTCGGCCTTCTCTTCATCATTAATATCTTCCATGCCGCCCTGATCAGTAAGTGAGAAAACTCTACTTGTGGGGCAGCTAGAGACTACGTGGCCGTAACCGTGGCACTTGAAACATTTTATGGCCGATACAATGTTGGAAGCGCTACCTTTCTCCTGCTTCCTCTCGTTCTGATTCAGACTGACGTTCCTGTGTCTGGGCTTGCTAGTCTCTTCTGGGGTAACTATGTCGGTCGTCGTAACTGTAGGTGGCTGCTTGCCTAGAGGTTGCTGCCTGAAAGATGACTCCTACTTACTTTGCTTCTATTGTCATTTCATTTCAAGGCCAGTGTTTGGACATCTCCCAGTGTCTAGTATGATTGCAGTTGCACCACATTGCTAATGGCAAGCGCAGTACCCAAGATATCTGGCTAATGTATGCTCTTCCAGCTCTATCAGTTCACACTTGAGCTGTAAGTGATCGAATTAAGCTGTGAAAACTCCTCTACTTAAAGATCTCTCTGATGCAAGTTGTGAAGCTTTAGAAACATATTTTGACGATTATGGGGTGGGAGGCATTTCTCTGCATTACCTTCTTCATCTTCTCCCACTTAGTGATTTTTTCATTGCCTTCCATCTTCCTCTTTCTTTGTACATTTTACCACCATAGGGAAACCCTCTTTTTCAGCTTGATGGCAGTTAGCTTGCCTCGCCTTTCCTCCAACACCTCCTTTTATTTGAAGATTCGTTCAACAGTTTGTAGCCACTCAAGGGATTCATCTGGATCCATGACTCCTTTAAACTCAGGTAAATCTACCTTGATCCCATTATCTCTGGATTCTTCTACTGGTATGTCCTCGCGGGAATTCTCCCTTTGGGAGGGATTAAAATATCCCTCTTTAGGCCTTTCTGATATTGAATCCCAAAATTTCGTGACCTATCCTCTTCATCGTTGAAAGTCTTCCCATTGAAAGGATTCATATTGTCATTTCTTTCTCTCCTTCGACTCTCCAGATTCTAGTCGAAGGTATCCTTCTCCCATGTTAACTCTTCAATCTCTGCAACTCTCTGTTGGAGACGACGGAGCTCTTTGTTTAACTCTTCCCGGCTAGGCTCGGGCATGTATCTCCGAGGCGGCATAGCTAAGGATTAAGGAATGAGAAAGAAGAATTTTAGTGGAGCTAGTGTTCGGGTTGTGGAAGGTATATTGGTGATAGGAATGAGAGTTTTGGTTTATAGCAGATGCTCGAAAACCTAGGATGAGACTAGGACTAGACTAGCTCTGCTACCAAATGATACTAGAGCTAGTGTGAAAATAATGAAAACACAAAATCAAACTTTTATTAACAGTAAAATAGGATTACAACATGACTCAAACGGAAATTATAATACAAAACATTAAAAGACACAAACAAACACTCCTAAATATATCTTATTGAGTGTGGAGTTCGGCTAGAGGGATAAGAATGATTAGGAGGGATGACGACAATCACGGGAGGTGGGAGACAGCGAAGGGAAGGTTCAGAACGAAAGAAACAATAAGTAAAAAGGGTTGTAGGTGATCGGCAACGGTAGTAGGGGGTTGGGAGGAGCTTGAAAGGAGTTAGGAAGGCAAGATATTAGTACTAGCCTGCAGGACGGGGGAATGGTTGGGTGTCGGTGTGACGATGGGAGAGTTCGAGGGCAGTGGAGTGGAGGGGAGAGGGTTTGAGGAAGTTAGAAAGGCAAAATACAATCACCACCTCATAAAGTATACAATCAGAGCATCACCACCTCCTCGGATACAACCCCACAAAGGGGAAAGAAACTTTTCAAAGGATATCTGAAACTAAACTCAAACTCTACTCAAATCGGACACTCCCTCATGCACACCCTCATGCACTAATACAACAATTTATAGACTCCTAAAGGAAACTTCTGCATAAAAGAAGAGAGTAGGAGGCCAAAAAGAATCCAGAAAACACTCCCAAGAGTGCCAGCTTCTTGAAGCTTCCGTAGAGGTGATGCTTCTTCACGGATTGCGACATTTCGCGCTCTTCGTCTCCCACTCGCAAACCCCCCTCGCGAGAAATTGTGATTTCCCTGCCCCGCTTGTGCAGTTCTAAGCGGGCTGGCCTAGCGGTTTGAAGCGCCCAAACCGGGCTCTTTGTGGCACCCTTAATTGGACGTTGTTAGCGTCCATATCACAATGTGTAGCACCAATCTCTCTAACTCTAGCCAACTCTCTAATCATAGCTTCTTAGTTATTGTAATTTTTCCATTGATCTTATATATTGATTGTTTCACTCTATTTTTGGGTCCCCCAAATTCATTTATTTTTTTTTCTGGAGTTGGTCCTATAATTGCATAAATTCAGTACAAATGATGAAATAAAATACACAACTACTTCTCTTTAATAATTGTGTTGGATTTTTCTTTCTTTTCTTTGCATTCTTGTAAGTTGCAACCTTCATCACTCCATTGGCACGATGTTAGAGTCGTCATTGATGCAGTCGTGTTCGTGTCTTAGTTTCATTTGAAATTATAGTTGACAACGAAAATACATCAGGAGAATTACTAAAAACTCTTCTAACATATCATTTGAATTAAAAGAATTACCACAGGTGATCATAATCGATTCATATCTTTCTGAAGGGAAGAGAAATATTAGGTCATTTTTTTTTTCTACACTAGAACTCAGCAAAACTATCCCACATTCAACATATGGAATTAACCTGACTTTATAATGATGTTTTGGTTATGGAACTTTATAATTCTTGGGATTAGTGATATGTGTGTGCTTCTTTGTTGAACAAAAGAAATATAGAATATGACAAATCAAAATTAATTTTTAGAGAATGATGTAGCTAAAATTTATGAGATCAAAGCCAAGTTCTCGTTCACAAAGTGAGGACTATTCATCATGGAATACTCCAATCTACTGCATGGTTTTTGGCAAGAGATCAATTGATATGCAACAAAGATGCAGCCACCCTTAAAGTTCTATTTGAAAAAAGACCGAATTTATTATTTTAGTTGGATTAAATTTTGAGTTTGATGCTGTAACCATACAAATTCTTGGGAAGTGTTATTTACTTTCATTAAAGGAAGTCATTTCCATTAATAGAACAATAGAAGGTAAATGGGAGGTTATGATTTACCAACTATCTTGGGGAATTGTCTATGGTGGTGACAAAGGTTGTCAACATGAAGAACTGCAATTTAAAACCGTCCGCTGCATTGGAACATAAGCAGCCAACCCCAACAAAGTAGTCAATAGAGATTCTCTATGTGCACAACTTATAAAAGGGCTCAACGTACAAGTAAAGGGTGTTGGAAGCATTATGGCAAGCTTGTAAGGGTAAATATGATATCACAGGGAGGATACACAGAAGAATAGAGAAATTTATATATAACGCAAGTGGAAGAAGGTGAGCACCAAAGATAACACTCATTGAGTTCCACTAAGATAAAATAAAATTACTTAATATAGATTGAGCACTAGTAATAATAACTTTGATAAGATTATCATTACTATAAAATCATATTGAAAATCAAATATTTCTACAAAAAAATATATCAACGCTCAACATTCACTCTCTTACCCAAGAATAAGTACTTCCATTGATTTATTTAGTAAAAAAATTATGTTGTCGTCAAAACTTTTTTTTGTTAATTTTATCATCATATTTAATATTTCTTTTATTTAATTTAAATTCTTTTATTTTGTTATTAATAAAGTACAATCCGTATATGTATTTTAAAAATTCAGAATCCTCTCTTTTTTTATGCAAATGGTGTTTCTATAGTAATGCTCTTAATAAATTTTGTATATGTATTTTGAGAGCTTTAACATTTAATTGCTTTGTAAGTAAACATTAAAATTTAATTCTATCTTTGATTTCCTTGAAGGAAAGAGAACAAATTGGTTTCACAGAACTCCCTAAACTTATTTTCACCATTCTCTTTATCTGCCTTTTCTATTCTGGTATTACGTGATCCCTTTGTCCAATCCAATGTCTCTTGACCCATTCTTGTTATGCTTCTTTTTGGTTTCACCCTTGCAGCCTTCTCTCCTTTTGAAATAGATGCTTGACCTGTCAGCTATTCCTCATACGACCTCATATGGTCTTCTTCTCCCTCGGTCTAAGTTGGTTGCTCGTTACCTCCTTCGATTTATTCAGTTCACTATTTCACCTGAGCTTTCTTTTGAGCTCTCACCCCCATCAGTTATCTCTCTCTCTCTTCGGCCAACCTCTTTACGTTCAACCTTCTCTTTTCAATAGTCATTAAGAACTTATTCCATTACTAATGATGCATGTTTAACAGGTTTCAATTTTTTTTTTTTTAGTTTTTCCTTAAAAATGTAGCGTTTTATGGAGTAGGTGATGCCTTTCAGAAGTTCTTTTGGGCCCAAGACAAACCCAAGCCTAAGAGGTATTTGGAAATAGTTCTCAACTAGCATCAAATGCGGCAAGGTTATGGCCCAATTGCCTGTCAATTCCCTGAGCTTGAAAATGAAGACTCTTATAGTTTGTTTAAACTTGTTTGTATGGGTTTCTTTTTGTCTACATATTCTAAATAATTGTTTAATTTACACATTCATTTATTGCGTTCCTTGCTTTAATTTCAAATGGTGTGTTTCTTTCTCATCTTGTAACGTGTTCTCCCTCGCAGGCGGACAAGCTTCTGTCACCAGAATTTCAACCTTCAATTGAACAGCTTATTCGCTTTTTCCCTGCAAATAGACAAATATTTTTGTTTTCAGCCACTTTTCCTGTGACTGTTAAGGATTTCAAAGATAGATTTCTCCCAAACCCTTACATAATCAACCTGATGGATGAGCTGACTCTCAAAGGAATAACACAATTTTATGCTTTTGTAGAAGAAAGGCAGAAAGTGCACTGTCTAAATACTCTTTTCTCGAAGGTTTGACTTTGTATACCTTCGTTTTTTTTAAAGGATGATTTCAGTGCATATCACTTAATTCCTATGTATTTAGATATCTAACACTTAAACTTCAATTTGACATAAATGCCACCTCACCGATTCTTGAAAAGGTGTATTTTACTTTTTAAAATTCAAATAGCGATACTTTGATATGATATGAAAATTTTGGGTGGTATAAATGTAAAAAAGTTAATTTTAGTTGTTAGATAAGTAAATATATAGGAAGTGGGCAATATGTATGTAAATGCCCCTTTTTTAATACATGTGTTTTGAATGCTGGCGTGTGACTGAGATTTCAAAACTGATGATTTTTTGTATTCGTTGCAGCTACAAATCAACCAATCTATTATATTTTGTAACTCGGTCAACCGTGTAGAACTATTGGCGAAGAAAATCACCGAACTTGGTTATTCGTGCTTTTACATCCATGCTAAAATGCTGCAAGATCACAGGAATCGCGTCTTTCATGACTTTCGCAATGGTGCATGCAGAAATCTTGTCTGTACAGGTATAACCATTAAGATATTAAGGTGATTGTTCTTCAGCATTTTATCCAGGGTAATTTTGAATTTAAGCAATTTTCTTTTATTATAAACAGAAATTGTGGACTCTCTCATGTTCAAGTTTGAAGTATGCTATATTCTTTTTTAATATTCCATAGTTCTTCACTTTTAGGCACGTATTTCTTAACTCATTAAATTAGTGTTTGCATATTTTTTGATCTTTTTTTTTATTTTATTTTATTTTTTTTTATTGTTGGGGTAAGAGTATTGATGATGATGATGATGATGATGATGATTACTGTAATGTAGGAGTTTACATTGGCAGCTTTACATTTTCCTCTTTATGTTCCCAAAACATTCTTGACTGCCATAGTATTCAATATCCATTTTATACATTCTTTGAATGCTGTGAGGTTTTCATAGTTATTAGTCCCGAAGTCTATAAAAGGGCTAAATTTATGCCAAAATCTATAGAAGTGTTAAATTAGTACCCAGATTCTTTTTAGTGTGGTTGAAGTAATCCTCCGTGGGTACTATTTCAGCTCATATTAAAAGAATTTGGGGATTAAATTGATATTTTTATATACTCGGAGACTAAAATGACCCAATGTAAATTGTCTAATCCACATTTTTTTCATATGTTCAATTCTATTCTACCTTTTAGTACACAATGATTTATTCGAATTTTATCGGTGGGTCATACATGTGGAGGTCTGACATGCCCCGAGTTTTTTGTTTCAGATCTTTTCACACGGGGCATTGACATCCAGGCTGTAAATGTGGTCATCAACTTTGATTTTCCCAGGAATTCAGAAACCTATTTACATAGGGTATGCTACTTCTTTTTCATACAATTACAAAAAAAAGCTTTCATTATAAGATTAATGATAATCTGTTTAAACGTTGGTCCAAAGATTATTCTCAAGTATGCTCTTTCCTTTTTTTATTGTTTTTATATTTGTTAATATTCTTATATTCTTATGACCTACCATGAGAGATGGAAATGGAGTGCTTTGTTCTTATTGATACTTTGGATAATTACATATATATATATAGCACCCAAAACATTGCTATTTACAAAATCTAGCACCAAGTGATATTTTTGAACTACCAAATCAATGTATTTATGTGTGTCACGATCAAATTATTGAGAATTTGATAAAAATGAAAAATATGGGTTGGGATTTTATGGCGAATTTTGATATTTGAGTGAGAATTCGAAAATTGGATGAAAAGAGGGTGCTAGGTCATCAACTTTGATTTTCCCAGGAATTCAGAAACCTATTTACATAGGGTATGCTACTTCTTTTTCATACAATTACAAAAAAAAAAACTTTCATTATAAGATTAATGATTATCTGTTTAAACGTTGGTCCAAAGATCATTCTCACTTTCCTTTTTTTATTGTTTTTATATTTGTTAATATTCTTATAGTCTTATGACCTACCATGAGAGATGGAAATGGAGTGCTTTGTTCTTATTGATACTTTGGATAATTACATATACATAGCACCCAAAACATTGCTATTTACAAAATCTAGCACCCAAGTGATATTTTTGAACTACCAGATCGATGTATTTATGTGTGCCACGATCAAATTATTGAGAATTTGATAAAAATGAAAAATATGGGTTGGGATTTTATGGCAAATTTTGATATTTGAGTGAGAATTCGAAAATTGGATGAAAAGAGGGTGCTAGGTCATCAACTTTGATTTTCCCAGGAATTCAGAAACCTATTTACATAGGGTATGCTACTTCTTTTTCATACAATTACAAAAAAAAGCTTTCATTATAAGATTAATGATAATCTGTTTAAACGTTGGTCCAAAGATTATTCTCAAGTATGCTCTTTCCTTTTTTTATTGTTTTTATATTTGTTAATATTCTTATATTCTTATGACCTACCATGAGAGATGGAAATGGAGTGCTTTGTTCTTATTGATACTTTGGATAATTACATATACATAGCACCCAAAACATTGCTATTTACAAAATCTAGCACCCAAATGATATTTTTGAACTACCAGATCAATGTATTTATGTGTGCCACGATCAAATTATTGAGAATTTGATAAAAATGAAAAATATGG